>NC_044930.1:26759207-26858908 GCF_003576645.1 Ipomoea triloba | reverse complement strand
ATATAAGTATGACATTTGTGCATATAAGTGTTACATTTGCATCTTGACCCGACCCGACCCGACCCGTCTCATGGTGAGACGGTCTCACACAAGTTTTTGCCAAGATGAATATTCTNGAAGAGCATACATTCTAGAGATGTCAATTAGAAATGACAAAAGATGAATGGGTCACGCTTGTGTGAGACCGTCTCACGGATCCTTATTCGTGAGACGGTCTCACACAAGTTTTTGCCAAGATGAATATTCTNGTGCAAATGTCATACTTATATGCTCAAATATAACACTAATCAAGAATACAATTTTTGTTACTTATAAGAGAAAAAGTAATACATTTTTCATAATAAGTAATGTTGACAAGTGCCCCTTACTTATAAGGGCAAACATAATACTTTTCAGGAAAAATGTAATACTTTTAAATCGAAATGTAAAAGTATTGTATTTTCCCTTAAAAATATTACATTTACCCTTATAAGTAACAAAAATTTTATTCCTAATTAGTATTACATTTGAGTATATAAGTATGACATTTGTGCATATAAGTGTTACATTTGCATCTTGACCCGACCCGACCCGACCCGTCTCATGGTGAGACGGTCTCACACAAGTTTTTGCCAAGATGAATATTCTACTTTCCTACCGAATTTACACCCGAACTATTTAATTGGATTTTGTTAATCCATAACAAGTCAAGAGCAACAACAATTAAAGGTATAAATATATAAGATATAGTTAATTAATTGATATTGTAATTGTAAATTCATTGCTTCAATAAATAAAAAAAATAAAAAAAAAATAAAAAAAGAAGAAAGAAATACATGGAGTACATAATTCAAGTAGATGAAAATGGGGGTAAATGATGACCAAAAAACAAAAGAATTTAAAGGTGAATGAAGATAATTAATTAAGCAATATGAGGTGCGGCAATTAAGTACATGTCATTGGCAAAACCAAGTACATGTCCTGGACACATTCTGGATCTTTCCAGTACTCGGGATCCCTCCCTATTGCCCAAGCGTTAATCATTACTTTTGTTTTGAGCGGAATGGTGTAACCATTCACAATGCTTTCCTCCCTGCACTCCCTTGGAGAAAACACAGGAAATGGGGATGACACCTCAATGTTTCTTTCACCACTAGGTTCAAATATGGTAGTTGTTCCATAATGTCTTTCTTTCCCTTTAAACACTTCTCTCACCTCTGTTTGTGCTTTATTCACCAGCCTAGGTTACCCATAGCTGACCGGCTCAAACCCAAGGGTTTGAGGATCGAACCTCCAACCTCTCGACTGTAGGTAGATCACTCTTACCACCTGGGTTGTCCTTACGGACAGTTAATACTCATTTTTATCCTCAAATATAGTGGTTTTTCTCAATTTAATTAGTTCTAAATGTCTTTTTTTCATGCTTAATTGAGTTCTGGACATGATGATTTTACTTAATTGAGTCATCTGTACCTTCTGGTTATTAGCTGTTAGAATAATAATAGATGAGTAATTTCATTTTTGCTAATATCCAATTTAGTTATCCAGTATAGTGATTTTATTCAATTTAGTCATTCACTACAGCGATTTTAATGACTAAATTAAGTAAAATCATAAAAATTCAAGAGTCAATTAAATACAAAATAGACATTTAGGATTAAATTGATGACTAAATTTAGTATTAACTCGATTATTTCAGGATGGGATTATCATATATGTAATAGTATTAGTTGTTATATTATATATATAGTACTTACGATGATTATGGCTTTGATGTTGTCGTGAGTGATGGGAACTCGAAGGTCACCGCTATCCATCTGTCTTATGAGGACATCAAAAATTTTCCTTCACATCAATTGATGAATTTTAATGTACAGAATCTTTGCATTAGAGAAAATAAAGATAATATAACTAATGAAATTATTTTTCTTATTTAATTTATTGATAATGAATATATATATTTTTTAAATAAAGGCATTGCAGACACATAATTCTAAATTAAAGAAATGCACATGTGTCATTTTTTGTTGTAACTACTAATTTATTTAATTCGATAAGAGTAAAATAGAGTGATCCCTCTTCAATTTGTTGGGTTATTTGAGTACTCCCTTTGTCAACCAATCCCCAAGTAGTTAATATAATTAGCTTCAAATTATTTTTAAATTTTTTTCATGGTATTAATAAAATACTTGGTAAATAAATATATAACATTATTTTGTATTATAACTTTGATATTTAATTACAAGATATTGTAAAAATAAGATATTGGACAATGTAATGAATATCAATTGATAAATTTGAATGTAAAGAATCTTTGCATGGGAGAAAATAAAGACAATATAACTAATGATATTATTTCTCTTATTTAATTTAATTTTTTCAAATAAAGATATTGTAGACACATAATTCTAAATTAAAGAAATACATATGTATCATTTTTTGTTGTAGCTACTAATTTATTTAATTTAATAAGAGTAAAATAGAGTGAGGAACTTAATTATGTCAAATTTGATTGGGATGAGGTTCGAACCTAAGACTTTTCTTATAGAAATTAATGTGTAAGTTAAAAGTTAAACGGAATATTAACGGAAAAGAGAATATTTAACGAAAAACTTAACGGATAATCATATAATTAAGGATAAATTAGGAAATCTCAAGGAAAAATATAAATCTAAACAATTTGAACCATCCATTTGATTAAATAATTTGGCCGCCATTTTTTCTACCCATTTTAGGCCTAACTCTCTTTGACTCTTATTAGTATATATACTAGTTTTTTACGCGCATTGCGCGAATGGGTTAATGCCCAATGTTTATATTTAAATAAATATTTGAAAGTATATCAATGCAAGATTATATAGGAGAAGTTTATACATGAGTAATTGAATGTCGAATTTTTTATTTAAATATCTAACTCAAAGTATATGAATCCAAGATAATATAGAAAATTCATTATAATTATTACTAAAATAAATGTTTGCAACCTTGTAAAATCGATAGTCTAAATATTTGGTCTAAAAATAATAGTCTAAATAAATACTACTTTTAATTTAAATTTTTCTAAGTGTTCTTAATTCTCTTTTGAGTAACATTGTCATTGTCTTCATCTTTACTATTTGTTCTCTTCCTTTTTGTTGGTAGTGTGTTATTTGCAATTCGGTTATTGTTGGTAGCATAGATAACAACGTCATGCAATGAGATTATGATATAGGAGCTATGGACTTTCCTTCAGGTGTTTTACTTGGGGTTCATTTGGTTCACCCATTATTGTTGAATGAGTTATTGTGGATAAAGAAATCCCTAGTTTAAGAAAAAAGAATAGATAAATTAATAAAAATTTGAAAATTTAAAATATTATGTATTCCAAAAATATTAAAAGGTAGTTTCTCGCTTCAAATTGCTGGATAATGGGTTATTTGAGTACTCTCATTGTCAACAAATCTCCCAAGTAGTTAATATGATTGGTTTCAAACTATTCTTTTTTACCCAAGTAGTTAATATGATTGGTTTCAAACTATTCTTTTTTATTTTTTTCATTAATATGATTGGTTTCAAACTATTCTTTTTTATTTTTTTCATGGTATTGATTGGTTTCAAACTATTCTTTTTTATTTTTTTCATGGTATTAAAGAAATTCAAACTATTCTTTTTTATTTTTTTCATGGTATTAAAGAAATATAAACTATTCTTTTTTATTTTTTTCATGGTATTAAAGAAATATATATGTATCATTTTTTGGTGTAACTACTAATTTATTTAATTCAATAAGAGTAAAATGGAGTGATTCCGCTTCAATTTGTTGGGTTATTTTTGAGTACTCTCTTTGTCAACCAATCCCCAAGTAGTTAATATAATTAGCTTCAAATTATTTTAAAATTTTTTTTCATAGTATTAATAAAATACTTGGTAAATAAATATATAACATTATTTTGTACTATAACTTTGATATTTAATTACAAGATATTGTAAAAATAAGATAATGGACAATGTAATGAATATCAATTGACAAATTCGAATGTAAAGAATCTTTGCACGAGAGAAAATAAAGACAATATAACTAATGCAATTATTTTCTCTTATTTAATTTAATTTTTTGATAATGAATAATTTTTTCAAATAAAGGTATTGTAGACACATAATTCTAAATTAAAGAAATACATATGTAGCATTTTTTGTTGTAACTATTAATTTATTTAATTTAATAAGAGTAAAATAGAGTGAGAAACTTAATTTATTTAATTTAATAAGAGTAAAATAGAGTGAGAAACTTAATTATGTCAAATTTGATTGAGTAAAATAGAGTGAGAAACTTAATTATGTCAAATTTGATTGAGTAAAATAGAGTGAGAAACTTAATTATGTCAAATTTGATTGAGATGAGGTTCGAACCTAAAACCTTTCTTATAGAAATTAATGGGTAAGTTAAAAGGTAACGGAATATTAACGGAGAAGAGAATATTTAAAGGAAAACTTAACGGATAATCATAAAAGTAATGTTAAATTAGGTAATCTCTATTAATAATATTAATCTGAATTATCTTAACCACCTATTTAATTAAATAATTCATCTGAACCATCCATTTGATTAAATAATTTGACCGCCATTTTTTCTACCTATTTTAGGCCTAACTCTCTTTGGCTCTTATTAGTATAGTAGATATATAGTAGATATAGTAGATACCAAGAAAATTAGCTAGCTTAGCTTAAGCTTAGTTGGAGATATTTCATTAGACTGAGAGCTAGGGGTTTTATAGCCACAAAAGCGAAGAAATAATAAATTACAAGACCTTTAATTTTAAGGTTGGCTAAAATTTTGAAAATTTTAAAAACATTTAATTGACGTACTGTATTAGGTTTGTTAGGTTGATTTATTTGTTGCAGTGCAATTTGCATTCCTAATGTGGTATGTTGTTAAATATAATTAACAAATTTAAACCATATTGGAGGATGCGATGGGATATGTACTTTGCTTAAATTTACGGACAATCATCCATATAAACAAAAGTACATTTTCTTAATGTATACATTTTAAAATATCAATTTTTTATTTTAATATCAAAATGATGAATTGAATTCCATTAAATTAAAATAATAGAAATAACTTGCTTAAACCTCCACTATTATCACGCCATAAATTGAAACAACTCGTTACTCGCTTCATGTGCCCATAATGCATAATTTTCATTAACTTTAATTTTACATTTACTCATTTCTTGATGAACATCTCTCATTTATAATTACTATAAAATAAATACAAATCTCTCAAAAATTCAACTTAACACAAATACATATGTTAATAATTAATCCACATACAATTATATAAAACTAGCATTGTACCCGTGTAATGCATGGTTTACAAATTATATTTTAATTTAAAATGTTATTGTAATAAACAAACAAATTGAATATATGATAATAAGCTATATATATGACATTGTAATAGGTTATTATAGGATAGCAACACCAACACAAATATTGACTTCAAAAATTAGCATTTTGTTTACAAATTATAAAAAACTTCCTGATAAACAACATTAGTAGTAAAGTACCACTCTTATTAAAATTATTACAAATTAAAATTTAATTTTTAGATCTTTAGAATTGCCAATCCTAAACGCATACAAAGACTGATTTCTTCAATAACAATTCAACGTGAGATAGTATCTGATGTTGACTTTAATGAAAAAAGACGATATATAAAATAATATACAAACTGACATCATTTCTTATATATTTTTTATGAATGGTAAATCGGAATCCTTAATCATAACATTTAATAATTCCATTAATTCAATAAATGTAATTCAATGACCAATACGGCACATAACATTTATACGACCAGTAACAATAAAGGTTGTAGTATCTAAATTTTCTATACAAAAACAAATAATTGAGTCCCAGTTGTAAATAACTAAATAAGTATGGTCAATCATAATATTTTGTATCATAAAAAAAAATTGTTTCAACCACACAACAACAATTACAACATATATTTCATACATTTATTTATATACCATTCTAAATAAGAAAAAAGGAAAGAAAATATACAAAAAGGGAAGAGGTTATAATTTAAACTTTTTATTTAATTAATATAATTTTATATAATTGTATGTTGATTAATTATTAACATATGTATTTGTGTTAAGTTAAATTTTTTGAGAGATTTGTATTTATTTTATATTAATTATAAATGGGAGATGTTCATCATCAAGAAATGAGTAAATGTAAAACTAAAATTAATGAAAATTAGGCATTATGGGCACTACTTGAGGTGAGTAACGAGTTGTTACAATTTATGGTGGAGGTTTAAGCAAGTTATTTCTATTATTTTAATTTAATGGAATTCATCATTTTGATATTAAAACAAAAAATTGATATTTTAAAATGTATATATACATTAAGAAAATGAACTTTTATTTATATCGATGATTGTCCGTAAATTTAAGCAAAGTACATATTCCATCGCATTCTCCAATATGGTTTAAATTTGTCAATTATATTTAACAACATGCCACATTACGAATAACCAACATCGTTGGCGTGATGATTCAGCACCTTGTCCCTTAAGCATGAAGTTAACAGTTGGGACAAATAAATCAACCTAACAAACCTAATACATACAGTACGTCAATTATATGTTTTTAAAATTTTCAAAATTTTAGCCAACCTTGAAATTAAAGGTCATGTAATTTATTATTTCTTCGGTTTTGTGGCTATAAAACCCCTAGCTCTGTAATGAAATATCTCCAACTAAGCTTAAGCTAAGCTAGCTAATTTTCTTGGTATATATAATATAATGGTCAGCCTCATTTCTTTCTGCCTCTTTCTTTCCTTCATCAGTTTCGTCCTGATGAGACAATGGATGAAGCCGAAAAGCGGCCGGAATTTGCCTCCCGGACCGAGGAAACTGCCACTCATCGGAAACATGCACAATTTAGTAGGCAAAGTCCCACACGTTGCCCTTAGAGACTTGTCCAAACAGTACGGCAAGGAGCTGATGCACCTTCAACTCGGAGAAGTTTGTGTTGTGGTGGTCTCGTCAGCCGAGGTAGCCAAACTGTTCCTCAAAACTCACGACCTCGACTTCGCCAGTAGACCCAGAATTCTAGCCGGCGACGAGATCTTTTACGATAGATCTGACCTCGTTTTTACTCCTTACGGTGAGTACTGGAGACAAATGCGTAAAGTTTGTATGACGGAACTCCTCAGTGCCAGAACCGTACGTTCCTTCAGCTACATCAGGCAAGATGAGAGTCATCATCTATTGGATCGTGTCCGTTCATCATCGGGCGTTGGCAGGCCAATCAATATAGTTGATGAAATCACCACATTTATGACCTCCGTAATTTGTAGAGCTGCATTTGGTAAGACCAATCATACCAATTTAGTCGCCCCGGCCCATAGTTAACTCAACTAGGTGAAATTTGCCACGTCTAGCCAGTAGTAGTGTGAGGACAACCTTTCAAAATCAGGGCTCATTGTGTGCAGTGAAAAAAAAAAAGTATAGCCTTTGTTCGCCATATATATATGATTTATCCCTCCACAAACGATCAGACTGGGGTAGGTGTGTGGCGCCTAGGGTGAACAATTCTACCTTTTTGTCACAATCTTGCCACTTTAGTCTTTTAATCCTAAAATATTGTGAACTAGTTACCCATTAAGTGGGAGCATCGGGTGCTCACAAGGAGTTCATCACATTGATGAGAGTAAATTTAATAGTTGTCAGGACTTGATTTTGTGTCCTTGCCTATGGAACCAGTTAAATTGCCATGCTGACTATTTTACATTATTATTATTATTATATAATATATTATTGGTAACTTTTTACTCCATCAATCAATTGGGCTTGCAGGTAAGACGTTGAAAAGGACAGAAGACTTAGTTAAGGTTTTGAACGAAATAATGATCCTGGCGAGTAGCTTTTGCGTGGCTGATACATTTCCCTCTCGGAAAATCCTTCACTTTCTGACCGGAGAAAAGAGAAGGATGGTGAAAGTTGGGCAAAAGACAGATGAAATCATGGGAGACATCATAAAGGAGCACAGAAACAACTTAGGCAGTGGGAAAACGGGGAGTGGAGAATCAGGTAGTGAGGACATAGTTGATGTCCTCATAAAGCTAAAGGATAGCGACAGTCTTCCAATGTCTATCACAGACGACAACATCAAAGCTGTGATTATCGTATGTTCTCTCTTCCTTTTTTGTTATATTTAATGCCCTTGGTTAATTATCTCGTCACAAAAAATCTGGGAGGACTAATTACTCAACTAATGCAACCGAAGTAATTAAGGCTTTTACTACTTCTGTGGTGGTGACCAGTTGAACTGCCCATGCATGTTGTTCCTTAATTAATTATCTGATAGGGTGGGTGGGAATGTATGTAGGACATGTTTGGAGGAGCAGTGGACACATCAATGACAACCACCGTGTGCGCCATGGTGGAAATGGTGAAGAATCCGAGGGTGTTGGCGAAAGCACAAGCCCAAGTGAGGGAAGTGTTCAAAGGGAAAGAAAGGGTAGAAGAGAGCGATGTGGAAAAGCTGGCATACTTGAATCTAGTGATCAAAGAAACTTTGAGGCTTCATCCCCCAGGTTTTCTGTTATTCAGGGAGAACAGCAAAGAAAGTGTGGTTTGTGGATACACCATTCCGCCCAGAACAAGAGTTCTCATCAATGCCTGGGCCATCAGCAGGGATCCCCAATACTGGGAAGACCCGGAGAGCTTTAAACCAGAGAGATTTGAGGATGAGCCCATGGATTTCACTGGAAGTGACTTCAAATATATGCCATTTGGGGGTGGAAGGAGGATGTGCCCTGGCATTTCATTTGGTTTAGCAAATGTTTACACTCCTTTGGCACACTTGCTTAACCATTTTGATTGGGAACTCCCTCATGGAACCACACCTCATACCTTGAAGCTCACAGAGTTGCCTGGATTAGTCATGGGAGTGAAGAATGACATTTTCTTCATTGCTGCTCCTCCTCCTCCTACTGCTGCTTAACTATCTTTAAAGAAATAAAATTAATTATATATATCTAATCTAATCTAAAAACATAATAAGTCTCAATCAAGGTTATATCCTTGATTTATGTCCCTCCTTTTGGATGCTAATAAATGTGTACATTTTACTTTAAATGTTGTACACTTCAATGTTATTAGACAAAATTGTTCCTACTACATTCTTGTTATACAAAACTACCCTTACACCGTTATAACACCGTTAGTTTTAACTCCATCATTATTACCCTACACCTATATCTATCATATCTTTTTCCTATTCTTTAATTGTCATTTTATTAAAATTATTAATTTCTATTTAATGGTTGACTATATTTTAATTAAATTTCTATGAATGGTAAATCATATATGTGTGTATAAAATACATATATTATTTGTGTATATATAATTTGAATTATACATTTGAATTATTTTTATTTATTAATATTTTAATATTGGGCATAAGTTTTTGCGCATCGCGCGTACAAAATACTAGTATGGAAGATATATACCGAGGAATAAATTGCACTTCAAATGTACCCTTGATAGGCTTTTTTAGCCCATCCCGCCGAAATGACGGGCTTTGGCGGGCCGACAGAAGCCTTTTTTATTATTTGGCGAGACAACTACAAGCAAATATATATAGGTGAATAAAATTTATGCACCACCCATATAAAGGTTAGTTGATATACGCAATCAATTATTTAATTACAAAAAACAGTAGACAAATATTTTGGAGAACAAAAATATTTTCTTTAATTCCCCTTATTATTTTGCAAACATGTTCACAGAAGATGAATGATATCGATCATTCACATGATTTCACGGGAAAATTGATCATTCTGGTGCAAACATAATCATTATCCTCCAAAGATAATAGAGCATGCACATGATTTCACGGTCAATTTGATAATACTCTTTTTGCAAAAAAAAAGGATTGAAGATTTCAATTCATACTCAATGCAACAAAGTCATAGATTCCAAAATAAAATGCACAAGAAAAGATATCAAAGCATACACCGTTTATCACCAGAGATTACGATAGAGACTCATGCTGATAACACCTTATAATTTTGGCCTTCTTTAGTTCAATCTACCGGGATGATTCAATAGTAATGGTATGCCAAGAATATAGTAAAGAGAAGAGAGAAGAGTAAAAGTAAAGGAAAACTAGAAAGTGTAATAACTCATCAATCTATTTTTTCCATTGATCAAAGTCTTCATATATACATACAAAGTGATAACCTACAACATATAACATTAATAGGGAAAATGAAGGGATTGAAGAGCATGTATTCTAGAGATGTCAATTAGCGAGAAATGACAAAAGATGAATATTCTACTCTCCTACTAAATTTACACCCGAACTATTGAATTGGATTTTGTTAATCCATAACAAGTCAAGAGCAAGAACAATTAAAGGTATAAATAAGATATTAGTTAATTAATTGATATTGTAATTGTAAATTCATTGTTTCAATAAAAATAAAAAAAATAAAAAAAAGAAATACATGGAGATAATAATTCAAGTAGATGAAAATGGGGGTACATGACGACCAAAAAAAAAAAAAGAAAAGAATTTAAAGATGAATGAAGATAATTAAGCAATATGAGGTGTTGCAATCAAGCAAAGATCAGTGTTTCTTCCCACAGATAATCCTGGTTTCTCCGTCATGTCAAAAGAATCAACAGTAACTCCATTAGGGAGCTTCCAATCAAAGTGGAATAGCAAGTGCGCTAAAGGAGACATGGAATTGGCAAAACCAAATGCATGTCCTGGACACATTCTCCTTCCAGCACCAAACGGCAAATATTGGAAGTGATTTCCAGTGAAATCAATTGAACTCTCCTCAAATCTTTCGGGTATAAAGCTGTCTGGATCTTTCCAGTACTCAGGATCCCTCCCTATTGCCCAAGCGTTAATCATTACTTTTGTTTTTAGCGGTATGGTGTAACCATTCACAATGCTTTCCTCCCTGCACTCCCTTGGAGAAAACACAGGAAATGGGGGATGGCACCTCAATGTTTCTTTCACCACTAGCTTCAAATATGGTAGTTGTTCCATAATGTCTTTCTCATCCAACGTTTCTTTCCCTTTAAACACTTCTCTCACCTCTGTTTGTGCTTTTGCCATCACCCTCGGATTCTTCATCATTTCCGACATTGCCCACACTGTTGTTGCTGTTGATGTCTCACTCCCTCCTGCAAACATATCCTGCTCCACCCCATGCATGCAACAATCCATTTAATTAGCATGTTATTATGATTATTTTAGAGTTAATACTCATTTTTGTCCTCAAATATAGTGTTTTTTCACAATTTAATTAGTTCTAAATGCCTTTTTTTTCCTGCTTAATTGAGTTATGGACATGATTATTTTACTTAATTGAGTCATCTGTTATGCCTCTGTTTATTAGCTGTTAGAATAATAATAGATTGGTAATTTCATCTCTATTAAAATCCAATTTTGTTATCCACTATAGTGATTATACCCAGTTTAGTCATTCACTAAAGTGGTTTAATGACTAAATTAAGTAAAATTATAAAAATTCAAGAGTTAATTAAATACAAAATAGATAATTAAGACTAAATTAAGTATTAATTAGATTATTTCAGGATGGGAAATAAGGATATATCATATATATAATAGTATTACTTGTTATATTATACTCCGTATATATATTACTTACGATGATTATGGCTTTGATGTTGTCGTGAGAGATGGGAACTCGAAGGTCACCGCTATCCATCTGTCTTATGAGGGCATCAATTAAACAATCACCTCCTGACTCATCACGGCCATTTTCCAACTTCTCTCTGTGCTCTTTTATGATGTTTTCGATGATTGCGTCTACTTTGCGGTGAGCTTTGATGATCCTATTCTTGTTTCCGCCGCAGAGGCCGTGAAGAACCCTCCAGGATGGAAACACATCGGCAAAATCAAAGCTGCCCAACAATTCCGACATTTCCTTAAGTTGCTCCATGAACTCTTCTCTCCCGGTGAACACCTTGCCTGTTTTATTATAATAATTGCATAATGAATCATTTGTATTTAATTAAACTAATATGTGTTGGGCAAAGCCCATAAAGGATTAAGCTTGGTAATCGATGGTTAGGAAATTTTGGGTTGAAATTAGTAAATGGTCAAATTCAACAATTAGTGACTAAAGCACAATCGTTATATCATAGATCATCGTCCACAGTTGCAATGTGAACCCTGGTTCAATACACAAAATTCATGTTAAAAAATGCATATAATTCATGTTTATAATACACACACATAAATACGATATAATGATCATAAATTCTATGCATTATTAACATGAATTTTGTGTATTATATAACTAAGGACACATAAACATTTAACGTAATACACAACATTCATGTTTATTATATTGTGTTTATGTGTATGTGTATTATGATTATGAATTATGTGCATTATGATGTTAAATTTTGTATATTAGACCAGAGTCTACTATATAATTTGTCACTATAGGACTGTTGGGCTGAAGGAGTAAAGAACTAAATCCAACAATTACTGACTATAAATTGTTGGGCTAAGCCAAACACCTTGTGTCTTTGCTGTGAGTTATAACTTTTGATATAGTGATTAATGCTTGATTTTAACAAGTGATATCAGAGTCAGATCATTATAGTTTTGACATGATGATAAGTGCTTAATCCTAAGAATATGGATGCATGCATGCAAGAAGGAAAATGCTGACACTATAGCTAGTCATCTTACCGAATGCGGATTTACATATAATGGAGGTCATGAGTAAGAACATTCTCTCCGGGAAATTGACGAGCTGGCCATGGCCGGAAGTGGAACGAACATAAGCCAATAGACTATGAATTTCATCGTGCCTGATGGAGCTGAAGGAGCGGACATTTTTGCCGTTGAGGAGCTCCATCACGCATATCTTCCGCATTTGTCTCCAGTAATCACCGTACGGACAAAACGCAATGTCGGAACAATTGTAGAAGATTATTTTGTTGGTAACCAGCTCCGGCTTGGTGGCAAAAGCGAGGTCGTGAGTTTTTAGGAATTCTTTCGCCATTGCCGGCGACGACACGACCACAGCAGAAATTTCTCCGATTTGAAGGCGCATGATGCCCTGAGAGCACCCGTATTTCTTTGCCAACTCTCCAAGAACGCGGTGGGTGGGCAGTACCGAATTTGACAACTGGTGCAAGTTTCCGATGATCGGCAACTTCCACGGGCCCGGCGGCAATTTCCCACTGGTTTTTGACTTATTCTTCCATTGTGCGTGAATTAGAATGATAAAAGAAAGAAAGAGAACAAAAGAGATGAAGTTGAATGCTACTGCCTCCATTAATTATTAGCGAAAAAGCAAGCTAATTAATTAGACTGGATATATGATTCTGATCTGATCTGTTGTTGGAGCAAGCTAAGGCGTAGATTTCCATTTTATAGGAGAAATTCTTACGTCACAACTTGTTAAGATTCATCTATTGAAGAGGAAAATGACACAAATGAATCATATTATATATAACTGTCCTAATGTATCAATAAGGTATTAATTAAGAATACAACACAGTAAATTCTAAAGTTCATCAAATTTGAAAAACCAAATATGACCAGAATATTGACTACAAAATATTGTTTTACGTTAATTTGGTACTATGTTTGTTGTTTTATAAATTAAAATATAAGCAGTACAGTAGTTGGCTGCATGCACGAAGCAGCCCACATGGCACAGGCTGCTTTAGTTAGTACTCCGTGTCTCCGTAGTTAGCAGCCCATTACGGCATTACGTAGGTTTGTGGAATTGTGGCTAGCCAATTATTCTGTGGACCAAGATTCATTTGTAAGGTGAATTCAAATCCAAAATACATAATTTATGTATTAAATATTTACAATTTTATATATTGAATGTTCATAATTTACCTAGCGAATGTTCTCAATTTAAATTGTAAAAATTCAGTATGTAATTGTGAACATTCAATATGTAAATTGTGATGGGTTCACCTTGCAAGTAGACCTGGATCAATGGTATAACTATTAGTTTATGGTTGCACAATATTATTATAAACGAATATTGGCCCAATGTTATTTTTCTAAATGACCGAACAGGTTCTAATATCATATTATAAATTAAGATAGATTAGATTCAATCTTTTAGCGTGATTTGATTAATATTATAAACTACTAAGATTGGCTCAATGCCACTTTTTCTGGACGCTCAAACAAGTTATGATACCACATTATAAATTAAGCAATTATATCATGGACCAGAGTTTATATATATTGCATTGTGCGAATACAAAAATTATGTACCTTCGATTAACACATTCTATACCTACCGTTAACAATCTTTGTAGATGTAAACAAATAACTTGATAATTGGTGACACATAATATGATAATTACAGATACATAAATTGTCAACTGCAGGTACATAATGTGGCAATTATTAGGTATAGAATCTGAATATTATTTTTGGACCAGGGTCTACAATGCACGGTATATCATGGTTCATGGTATATTTGCCTAAATTAAGACATATTAAAAATTAAGAGTGGGCCAATATTATTGGGCTATAATGTACCTGGATCAAATTACACCGAAAGATTGAATCTAATCAATTAATTAGTCTAACACATGACCGAAATAAATATCATGCGAATACAATTTAGGTTTGGATAACCTTATTATGCATAGAAGTGTACAATTTAATATTGAATTTCGAAATTATATTGAGTGAATTTATTTTTTTATGAGTATAGAACCAAATTTATAGAGTTAAAAATATATAATCTAATAAAATAAAATTTTTTTAAAACATTACCAAACAAAACTTATAGTTTATTAGTAGTTTAAAATAAGGTATAAGCTCATAAATAAATTCTGCCAAATAGAGTCATAATCCCAAACCAGCCCCACTTTCTACTTTTTGAGTGATGCTGCACGTACTGTGCACCAAATAAAACACCTCACCAATGAATCCTGCGAAAACCTTCTAGTAGATGCTTCATCTCTAGAATCTCGTTAAACTGGACAAGTGGACATCATTCAAACTTGGCTTTCCCCATATTTTTATAAGACTAGTATTTGTCTTTAAAAAAATTAAAAATTGGATTTCCATGCCATATTAATAATATATATATCATTAAGATATTAGTAAAATAGTAATTCTCGAATGGATATAGCATCGTTCTTGTCTTTGAATGATACAAATTTGATTCTTGTTAATACACTAATCATCAAGCTAACACTCTCTCAATCGAATTCGTCGCAAGTTTTTCTAGTATAATTTACTTTTCTTTTGTGTGTGATATATATATATATATATATATATATATATATATATATATATATATATATATATATATATATATATATATATATATATATATATATATATATATATATATATATATATATATATATATATATATATATATATATATATATATATATATATATATAAGGGTTCAGGTGCGGGTATAACTTCCCGTGCAATTGTGCGGTTACGCACCATAAACATTAAAATGGCGCACCTTAAGTATACAAATCACACACCTTAAGCACACAAACAAAACACCTTAAGAACATAAATCACGCACCTAATAGTTTTTAAATGGTGCACCTTAAATACACAAACGACGCACCTTAAGCATTAAAATGACGCACCTTAAGTATACAAATCACGCACTTTTAGCACACAAACACGCACCTTTAACACACAAACCATGCACCTTAAGAACCTTAAGTTTCAACAACTCACACACCTTAAGAAGGAAAATCACGCACTTTGAGCTTCAAGTTGGCACACCTTAAGTTTCAACAACTACTGACATTAAACACACAACCCACGCACCTTAAGCACAAAATCTACACACCTTAAGCACAAAAATTAAACCACGTCGTATCTTAAGAAGGAAAACCACTCACATTAAATTTAACCTAGATGCAAAATTACCAAATTGTTACCGTATTTTTTAAAAAAATTTTGTTAGTCCTAAACGTTGATTTAAGTCAGATTGATAGGGAATATACCTCGAATATACCGCCTACATCTTTTGTATGATTATTTGGTATCGAGTACGGGTCTAGGTGCCTATATAAAAGGCCCTAACCCTTCATTAGAGGGGATTCCAATTTTTTCTCCATCTCTGTAGAACATTGAATAAAATCTCTACTTAGCTAATTTTCTAATTTTTTTCTCTCTATTTTCCGTACATTTTGGCTCTGTTTGGCAGAGCTTATTTAGGAACTTATAGCTTATTTTAAGCTACTAATAAGCTATAAGCTTTCTTGGTAATGTTGTCAAAATAAGTTAGTAGCTTAAAATAAGAGCTTATTTTGAAAATCTACTTTGGCTGTGTTTGGCAGAGCTTATTTAGGAGCTTATAGCTTATTTTAAGCTACTAATAAGCTATAAGCTTTGTTTGGTAATGATATCAAAATAAACTAGTAGCTTTTTTTTTTTTGAAATATAAGCTAGTAGCTTAAAATAAAAGTTTATTTTAAAAAGCTATTTTAGGTAGCTTTTTAAAAATAAGTTAGTAGCTTCTTAACTTTTTTATATTTTTATCCTTATTATTTTAAATAACTGATATCCTTTACCCTCCCAATTAAAACTCTTTTGGCTTTTTCTCTTCAATATGTTTCATTGTAATTTCAATTTGACATTTGTGTTTGGACAATAATTTTTGTATGAACTAATTTTATGAATTATAAACATTTTGTTTTACTTTATATATATTTTAAATATATGTTCTTACTTTATATTTTACTAAAATATATTGATTTCATTATTTTATATTTTAATATGTAAACAAATCAATTTAAATTTAAAACTATTTAAATTTTATGAAGATACCATTTTTAGTCTTTTTACATTTATCAGTTTATCAGAAAACTAATTTTACCAAACACTTTTAAGCATAATAGCTAACTTAACAGTTTTTCAGATTTCAACTTCGAGTTTGGCTCTGTTTGGCAGAGCTTATAACTTATTTTAAGCTACTAATAAGCTATAAGCTCTATTTGGTAATGTTCTCAAAATAAGATAGTAGCTTAAAATAAGAGCTTATTTTGAAACGCTACTTGGGGTAGCTTTTCAAAAATAAGCTAATAGCTTTTTAACTTTTTTCCATCTTTATCCTTATTATTTTAAATAAATGACATCCTTTACCCCTCTCAATTAAAACCCTTTTGACATTTTCTTTTCATTATGTTTGGTTATAATTTCAGTTTGACATTTGCGTTTGAACATTAACTTTTGTATGAACTAATTTTTTGAATTATAAATATATTTTTTTACTTTATATATTTTCAAATATATGTTCTTTATATTTTATTTAAATATATTGATTTCATTATTTTATATTTTAATATATAAACAAACCTATTTAAATTTAAAATTATTTAAATTGTATGAAGATGTCTTTTTTACATTTATCAGCTTATCAAAAAGTTAATTTTACCAAACACTTTTAAGCATAACAGCTAGCTTAACAGCTCTTCAAATTTCAGCTTCGAGCTTATAGTTTTTTCAGTTTTCAGCTACTTTTAAACTTTCAGATATCTTTTCAATTAGGTTTGCCAAACATAGTCTTTATAATTTTTCAATTTTCAAGTACCTTTTCAACTAAGTTTACCAAACAGAGCCGTAGTGCACGTTTCCATTGTTTTCTTTGATTTTGCATCACCGCATCACGTACTGGACATACATTCACTACACAATTAAGCACAGTACACATACTTTGCACCCACGTACAGCACTACTTTCCTTAGCCTTAATTTGCTTAACCTTCTTTGCACAATTACACTACCATCAACGTGTGTCAATTATAATTTATACTAAAATGAAATCATAATTTTTATTGAGTCCTTATACCGTGGACCGCTGTCCATGATGCATTATTGACCAAGGGCACAAAACGACATCGTTTCAATAAGTGAGAGAAACAGTTCCCGTAAATCTCCGTGACTGATACTACAGTTCATCTCAAATGATATTACAGTTGTGTTGAACTGATACTACAGTTGTGTTGAATTGATACTGCAGTATGTTGAACTGATACTGCAGTATGTTGAACTGATAATGCAGTTGTGTTGAACTAATACTGCAGTTGTGTTGAGGTCGTTTCAGAAATGATATTGCTGTTGTGTTGAACTGATACTGCAATGTGTTGAATTGGTACTGCAATGTGTTGAATTGGTACTGCAATTGTGTTGAACTGATACTGCAATTGTGTTGGACTGATACTGCAGTTGGGGACTGCAATTGTGTGGAATGGAGGCCGTTTCATCCGTCTGTTTTCATTAATCAAAACGACGTCGTTTGTCACCTGGTTCAAAATGATTCGTGGACTACGGTCCACGATAAAATTTGCAATTTTTATTGTGTCAACGCAAACAATTTTGGAATTTTTACTTAACAATTTTTTTTAAAAAAAATAAAATAAAAAAGTCAGAGAAAAATAAAAGGAAATAGTTGTACTAAATGTGCCGCAAAAAAAAAAAAAGTCATGTATCAAATATAAAATAGATAATAATATTTAGCAACCAAATCTAGAAGTGACATGATATAGTCATGTACCAAATCAAAATACTTTTATGAAAATTTTAACATGTAAAAATATTTGGCAAATTTCTTATAAGACCGTCTCATGATTCTCAATCCGTAAGACGAGTCAGGCCAAGAAAACTTCTAATTATTATACCATGAACCAATGTCAACCTTACTTTGTGGACCATTGTCCAAAAATTATATATGTATCTGCAATTAACATATTATGATAAATTATGTGTCGTAAATAAATTGAAAACACATAATATGTTAACTACAAACATATATTTTGTGCTTGAAGTTAACATATTATGTGCTTGTAGTTAACATATTATATGCATGTATTTAATATATTATACAAGTTATTGTTGTTACTATCAAGTAAACAAGTTATGAAACTACAACAAAATGTACTACTTATTAACCTTCTACAAATATAATAAATATTAATATTTTGTTCAATACTTTCACATGAAAATGTACGGCACACGTCTCACAGCACATGAAACATGTAGGGGAAAACTACTACTACTGCCAAATATCAGTAGGCGCTTGCAAGATCAAGAGTTCATAGTACAACTAAGATCTCAGTCATATATACAAACACAACGAGACAAATTCACAACTTCCTACATCATAATCTCATTGCATGACGCTGTCCTCTATACTACCAAAATAAAAACAGGGTCGGTCCAATCATTTTATAGGTCCGGGGCAAAATAAAAACAAGGACCCTTAATATAAGAAGTTAAAGGTTTGTATAGGTTAATTGCAAATAATTAAATGATAATTTTGAGTTTTTGTATATATATAACTTTTTTATTTAAAAAGATACATTTTAGATTAGCCTTGGAGTAGTGCCCATTCAATTTCAAACTTTGAGCCCTATATGAAGTTTAATTTTAAATTAATTTAACGTTCACTGATATAGATCTATTGAGATAAGTATATCATATGGTTTTAATTGTTAATTGAATTTATAATTAATATTAATAAACAATTTTTAAGTCATGAATTCAAATTTTTGCATATACAAACATTTTTTTTAACTTTATTAAAAAATAAAAAACCAAGCTCTCAAGCCCCTACCAACGTTGGGCCCAGGGCAGGTGCTCATCTAGCCCGATCTCAAGGCCCACCCCGATTGAAAATATTATGTAAAAAAAGCGACTGATTGTGACCGGGTACCCTAATGTCATTCTTTAGCACACATGCTCAACCACTTTGATTGGACCGTGTCTCCTGGAATGACAACTGTGGTGTTGAAGATGACAGAAATGTCTGGATTAGCCTTAGGAATAAAGAATGAAATTAGCATTAATCTTGACAACAAAAATAATTGGTATATAGGATATAATCAATGTTTAAAAATATTTGCGTACAAAGTAGCAAACTATTTAATTGCATGTATTGTGATGAAAAGGCAACAATGGGTACTCCAAGATTAGTATCTAAACAACAAGAAACTATGGGTAACCTAAGCTGGTTTACCTCCTTGTGGTCTTTTGCCGGCTAGGGTCACAGGGCAAGGGTTTAAATTAATTCAGCGTTCACTGACATAGATCTATTAACTGAGATAAGTATATCATATGGTTTTAATTGTTAATTGAATTTATAATTAATAAACAATTTTGAAGTCATGGATTCAAATTTTTACATATGCAAGCATTTTTTTTTTAACTTTATCAAAAAATAAAAAATCATGTTAGGAGGGCCCTACCAACGTTGGGCACAGGAAAGATGCCCCTCAGGCCGGCCCTGGTTGAAAATATCATGCGAAAAAAGTGAGTGATTGTGACCGGGTACCCTATAGGCGTTGCCATTTTTATGGACTGGGAAAGAGGATTCATTTAATACCTTTGGACTGAAATCCTTGTCAATCAATGTCGCACGAACACCCTGCATTCTAGGGAGATAATGATATTACCACAAGCTGGTTCCTAGAATTGATTACATCATTTAGTAAAATTAGTCTAAGATTACGATTTTTTTTAAAAGAAATCTCGAATTACTTTCGAGGAGGATAATGAGATAAGAAGAGAATATACAACCATAATAAGAGAAAGAGACATGACGGGCAAGCCGTATTTAAAATTTTACAACAATTATAAATAAACCTATGGTTAAAGGGCTATAACCACACATTATGCTCAACAAATACATTTAATTTGTCACACAAAGTAAATAATAATATCTAAAAATTGAAATTATAGCTTACAATTTTATTTTATTTTATTTTTTAGAAGAGTAGCTTGCAATTTTATAATCACACTACAAATAATTTTGAACTCGTGCGAACAAAAAATATGTTTTTAAATTTTTTTAAAATCATTGAAAAACCATTTTTCGAATTACTTATATATCATTATATATATAAATTAAACACTTTAATTATAATGATAAAATATAGTTATTTACACCCACACAACAACAACAACAACAATAATTGTACATAGATTGAAAAATAAACACAACTATGAGTATCCTCAAATAGTTAATGAATTGAATGTATTTTTATTTTTATTTTTGGATATGGATATGTATATATTTTTTAATTTTTTTTTTCAATTTGTGTCCTGAAATAATGATATGTTAGACGAGAGTGTATCTATAGGGATCTTCATCTAATATATGAATTTGCATGCACTCCTTTAAAAAAATAAAAAGAAAATTATACTCATCATAAAGATAAAGGATGTTGAGAAATTTATTTATCACCAAATTTAAGAAACAGTTACAGTGAAGACAAGAACAAGTTCTTAAAATGTATATAACCAAGAACGTAATAATTGCCCTAGCATAACTCAAGAGGAGTTGCTGTATGTGCTATTAATGGATAACTAGAGTGGCACCGGATCTAGAGTAGGGCAATAATGTGAGGCTTCAAAACCTTTTCAGGACAAGTATACCCATCTTGATTGTGCTGGTATGTGACAAAAATAATGCAAGTAAGGTTGAAAATGCCTAAGAGAATCTCAGTAGATACAGGCGTTGATTGAAGAAGTCCCTCATTCAAATCTTTTAATGCAAGATCAGCCAATTCTTGAAACTTTTCCATTGTCTTTTTTAGTGATAGGCTATATTCCTTCATGTAACACTCAATACCAGTGGTAACTTGCCCTCTATCTTTTTCGACCTATTAAAATATGTAGAATGAGCAGCAATAATGAATAGAATTAGTTGATAAATGAGACACACAAATTAACATATATAAATTAATATTTACACATGCATGCACCATATTGAATATTCCATTACATCAAAGGTGGCTATGTCGTCGATGAGTCTGCATATCGTGACGCCTGCTTCAAGAATTTTAGGATTTTTCATTAGCCAATTGAATGCTTGCTCATCAGCTGACTTCAACGTATAGCAAGATATTGTGGACAGCAAATAGTAAGCGGAAGTAGCGAATGCGTTTTTTAGGTATTCAGCAAATGCAGGCTGGTGTCCTTCATTACTAAACCATTTGGATTCAGTAAAGTAGCATCTCACAAGTTCCTTCATCTATTAGCAAACACATAGGTTAGTTAGATCAGAGTAACCAATGAAAATTAAATTAAAATATACATTAGCCCTTATCTAGCAATTAAGCTTCCAATAAATCATCATTATATTATATTATTATAAATTATACTATACGTACCCGTTCCCTTCCATGTTGAACGGCATATGATCTTCCTTCCTTTGAAAGGTCCTTTTCATCGTTCTCATAAAGGTCTAACACAACTTTATAGCTAATTTTCATATAGTTTGGCAGGCGATTTATTTCGTTAATGTTCCACCAGAAAATAAAAGATGTAAATTGAGATAAAATTAAAATGAACGGCTTCTGATCTGCATGTTCATTACTTGTGTCAATTAATTCAAGCATTTTATTAATTTCAAAATAATTAATATAATATAATATATAACCTTTGTATGGCATCTGTGTAGACCTCTAATTCTTCAATGGTACCATAAGCATCAAATGTGTCATCCACAATTGAAATATTTTTGGCCAGCATGACTCTAGCCTTAGAATACTGAGGCTGAAAGTATACTCCTAGTGCCCAAAAATAACATTCAACAGCTCTATCTCTGGCATAAGGAAGTATTGTCACAAAGTCCAAATCTTTCCACCACCTACACTAAATGTAGTTAGTTCAACACATTAAAGCCAACTATGTATGTATAGTAAACAAACAAAATTAGCTATAATATAATATAATATGAATGGTAGGTAGGTAATAAATTAATTAAATTATATCTATCAAACCTGGAGACTTCACAGAGCTCTTGCTTGTGCAACATCTGCAGCAAATTAAAATCCAATTTGGCAAAGCGGAGCAACTCATCGTTCCTGGACGACTTCTCTTCTTCTTGGTACACCGAAATGAAAAAGCGCGTTTCCACTCTGGGTATACCGGTGTGAAATGGCTGATCCAGGGCGTGCGTCACCAGCTTTTCTAAAGTGCTGTTGGGTCTTAGATTTGGTACTTCAGATCGGAGACGTGTCGCCGCAAAAGCGGTCGCGCCTTCTAAAACTTGGTCACTGCGTGTTCTCACGTACGAAGCTTCGTACAGGCTCAGCAGACCCTTCACATCAGAAGTGTCTCTGAACTTCCCATTTCCGTCAACAAAGTGAACAGGGCCGGTGTGGGTATAAATATGTTGGAGTTGATCATCAATCTCTTTCTCAAAGTGATATGATATTCCAAGGCATTCCAGCAAGTTGATGAATCTTAATTTCTCTGCCACATCACTGCTGCTTCCAGTAGCAATGGTCTGCAAGAGCGTAGCCCTTGTTTGTTCCTTCAAAATCTCAATCTCTTTTGCATATGCTTCAGCAACCTGCAGTAAGTATATATGCAAGCTAATGAAGCTATGTATGCATGCATGTATTCAATTCAATCCATTCCAATTATTTAATTAGTACCTGATCGTCGATGGAGGATGAATGGAAGCCATAATCACCCCATAAACTAGGAGAGAACTTCACGAAGGGGCGTTCGATAAGGTTTTCCAAGTTCATTGCCATTGCGGGATCGGAGAAGGAGTGCAGAGATGGAGATATATTTAATTATTATATAAGATGGAGGCTGGTGGAGAAATGAAGGGCAAGGCAGCAGTATTTATAGTACTCCACACTTCCTAGTCATAGCATACGTATCTAATCAAAACTCAGTCAAAAATTCAAAATAGTTGAAATATCTACAGCCACCAATTGGGTGCATTTAGTACACAAAACTGTTTCCCATTACTTTTCAATTTTACTTTTATGTTTATCGGCAAAAACTGAGAACGTATAACGGGTTGGGTTATTTATTAAATGGGTCAACATGTGCCCTCCCTTCATCATTTTTCTACAGTCAATATTTCTATCTCCATTTCTGTCGTAGCCTCCAACTTCGGTAAGTATTACAACTCGGCAAATGAGAATTTCTCTCATATCTCAGCTATGTTTGAGCAGAAACTGCAATGTATCTTTTTTGTTCCAGGGTACATATTTGGAAGCTTGTGAATAATTATTGTGATAATTTGAGTAATACTTATTCCAACTTTAATAACATTTAGATTGAGGAATGTTGAAAGTCTAAAACAGAACCACTATGTTCACTTTTCCCTTGCCAAAAACTCCATATTGAATTTAACCCACATATATGCTCAATGATTACACATAATCTTACGTATTCTTAACATGACTCCAAATTTTAGTCTTACAGAGAAAAATCAATACTTTAAACAAAGAAAACGAAAACAACAACATCATCAGACAGATGTGGAAATAATAGATATAGTCATCAAAGCAAGAATAATATGTCACGGGAAGTTCACAGGATTAGATTTGTGCTAAAACAAGTATTGTGTTTGATGATTAGAGTATTGATTATTCATTTGTGCTATGAAGTACTAATTTAGGGTAAAAAAGTGTTAGATTTAATGCTTAAAGTATTATGTTAATTAATTCTTAAAGTTATGATTATTCATTTGCACCATTAAGTAGTATATTTGCACCATAAAGTATTAGATTTAATGCTTTAAGTGTTGAGTATTTATTTGTGCCATGAAGTAGTACATTTGTGCTATTAAGTATTGTGTTTGATGGTTAAAGTACTAGATGTAATGGTTGAAGTATTGAGTATTCATTTGTGCTATGAAGTACTAGTTTTAGGCTATAAAGTATTAGGTTTAATGGTTAATTATTGACTATTTTTTTTTTTATGTTTAAAAGTATTAGTTTTAGGCTATAAAGTATTAAACTTAATGATTAAAGTGTTGAGTATTCATTTGTGATATGAAGTAATATATTTGCACTATAAAGTATTAGATTTAGATTTAATGGCTAAAGTGTTTAGTATTCATTTGTGTTATAAAGTGCTAGCTAGTTTTAGGCTATAAAGTATTCAATTTAATGGTTAAAGTGTTGAGTATTCATTTGTGCTATTAGGTAGTATATTTATGCTATTAAGTATTGTGTTTGATGATTAAAGTCATGATCATTCATTTGTGATATAAAGTAGTATATTTGCGCTTAAAGTCATGATCATTCATTTGTGATATAAAGTAGTATATTTGCGCTTTAAGTGTTGAGTATTTATTTGTGTTATGAAGTATTGTGTTTGATGGTTAAAGTGTTGAGTATTCACTTGTACTATTAGGCTCGAACTCACTCCCATCATCCATGTGGGAGTGTAAACTAGGACACCGGGTGCCATTAGACCACAAGGTCTTTGGCTACTATTAAGTAGTATATTTGTGCTATTATGTATTGTGTTTGATGATTAAAGTTATGAATATTCATTTGTGTTATGAAGTAGAATATTTGCAGCTGCTGCTAGGTAATGGAATGGAATAAATTGAGAATGAAAGTATTGTTGCATTAATGTTGTGTGACTCGTGTTATGCACATTTTAACCCGTATACTTGTGTGACCTGACCCGTCTCACGGATTGAGACCTATGAGATGGACTCACACAAGTGCGACCATAATATATATATATATATATATATATATATATATATATATATATATATATAGGGGCGTGCTCTAATAAGAACGAGTGCCCAGGGGAGAAATAAGAACGATCCACAACCGTCCACGTGTCCAGATCAACGAATCATATGTAATTAGAAAAAAAAACGACACGGTGACATTTTCGTAAATAACTCGAACTTTAGTGCAAGTTAATGTGTTATAAGTGCAAGTAGTTGATGCACATTTGCAAGTCAAAAGTGCAAGTAAAATCACTTACATGTGCACCTATTTTCACTTACAAGTACAAGTAATTTACCTTGTTAACATTCGTACACCTAGGTGCAACTAATTATACCATTAGGTGCAACTAGTTATAACGTTAGGTACACTTAGTATTGATGCTCAATGTACATTTTACTTGCACATGTGGTACATTTTACTTGCATATGTGGTACATTTTACATGCACTTGTGCACCTATTTTCACTTACAAGTGCAAGTAATTGATATATCTGATTTTATACTATTATTTGCCCCACTATTTAGTTGGTTTTTTGTTTATTTTCTTTACCTTGGTGAATTTGAGACTCGTTTGTG
The DNA here is from genome assembly GCF_003576645.1 of Ipomoea triloba. Lineage (NCBI taxonomy): Eukaryota > Viridiplantae > Streptophyta > Magnoliopsida > Solanales > Convolvulaceae > Ipomoea > Ipomoea triloba. The sequence goes on along the minus strand of NC_044930.1, from coordinate 26,832,833 downwards.
TATTACATTTGTTTAAGCTTAGTTTTTCACGCACAAGGAGCAAAGGAATGATTTTTGGACATCTTTGACAAGTTTCGAAGCATAGGAATTGAATCTACCCGAGGACGGAAAGGAGCAGCGGAGCACAAAAGATCAGAAGTCAGAAGGAAAACGAAGAAGGCACCTCACGGCCGTGAGGCTACCCGTGAGCCCCATCGTGGAAAGCAACGGGGAACTGCACCTCACGGCCACGATCCCGGCCGTGAGGCTGCCCGTGACCCCTGCTGCTGTCCAGTATTTAATGACGCATTCTACTGTCTTTTTGGGTATTCCGAGCCCTAGTTTAGTTCAATACATATTTCCTTCTCTTAGAGTTTTCCATAGCATAGAATATCTTAGATTTACATACTTGAATTCGTTTGCAAGCTTGGAATCGTGGTTTGGATTGGATTGGATTTACTCTTCGAGATTGTTAGTAAAGTTCTTCCTTTTAATTCTTTAATTTCTCATATTTGTTGCGATGATTTCAATACTTCATTCTCGCTTTGTTTTGTTTACTTTAATGATGAGTGAGTAGTTCGTTTATGGGTTTAGATTAGAGATCTATTGCTAATTTTGATGTTCAATTTGTGATTATTGCATAAAGGGATTGAATTTTTCACCTAAGGTTTATGTTGAATTGGGATTCATTACAACGAAAGTTGGGTGAAGACCTCGAGCCTTACCAATTCCAACCTAATTTTTCTTACTATGAGAATAGGGGTAATTTGGCGGCTTAAAATGCTTAGGTGCTTAAGACTATGATTGATGCATCACGAAAGTGGGGTAATGCTAGCCTAATTCTGTTTATTGATTATGAAAGTAGCTGAATTGAATTCTTGTGTGCATTGCCCATAAACCTCAAGTTAATTCTTCTTTCCCTAATTTTGAGATTGTTAAAGCATCAAGATTGCAACACCCCTAATCTGACCCATTTCATTATCATACAGTTTGTTCACTAGTTAATCTGCTTTCCTTTATTTTCCTATTTTAGTTATTATTTACTTGGATTCTAGTAGATTCAATTACTCTAGTGCCAAGAATTTCTTAATTCACACAACTACGTGCCATACCCCCAATCCTCAGCGGAACGACATTTACACCCTCATATTTACATTCACCATTATACACATCAGTAATTTACCTTGTTAGCATTCATGCACCTAAGTGCACTAAGTTATAACCTTAAGTGCAACTACATTTAGACACGTGGCGCGCTGCAATTCGTTCTCAATTCTGTCCTGGACGCACCGTTCTGATTTGAACGCGATCCTCTATATATATATATATAGATAGATAGATACATACACACACATTTATCTTATATTTGGGAACTTAATTGGGCTTTTTCTCATGGGTTATGTAAGTCTTGAGGGCGTGTGGTTTCACCTCTCCCTAATATACAATCATCAAGATCTGAATTTTCTTCGTCAAGAAGAGTTGGACTTCATATTTAGCTAGCAAAGAAAAATCATAGCTTTTTCAGTGAAGCGGTATTGGGCCTAGGGACACAGGATAATTAGATACAAAGGATTATCAGTCAAGCAGAGATTAATCCACAGAAATCATACTCCACATATTTGTGTGGACCATATTATCAAATAATATACATTCAGAGTATACAAATGATATATTATTAGTAAATTAAAATGTGCATTATATTCAGAGAAAATATATTATATGAGTACTGGAAGTATATTATTTTGAATAATAATGTATATTCAGTATGCGAATAATATACTTTTGAGTATATTAAAAATGTACTTTTTATTATAGTCCACAAAACCCTGTATGTAATTCTTCATTAATCGAGGGTCAGGCGGATTAACTACAATCATTATATTAATACTATTAACCATGGTTTACTTTGTAAGGTGAAGCATTAACATAATATTTGTTTTTAGTATATTAAAATTTAATTTTTAATACATTGGATGCTCATTTTTTGAATTTTTAATTTTTTTTATGTACTAAAGATTCATTATTTGGTATCCAATCTATCACTAGTAGTCTAGATGCAAGAACTTTAATTTGCATGAATTGAAGTAATTATCTCTTCCTGTACCAATTCATCAATGAATAGTGCTAAACTGATCGATTCAGTGCAAATGCTAGACTGTTGCTGACTTTAAGCAGATTATAGATTCGCAGTTAGTTTATGTTCAAACAAGGATGTCGCATGTTGAAAGTTGCCAAGTAGAATGGAGTAATAAAATACTTTCAAACAAGAATTCAATCTTACTGGAAAACAAGACTAAAGATTATCCCATCATGCTAGCTAGCTAGCTAGGTGGGATTAGTAGGTGTAGTATATTACTTAACACGATGGATTGGACTTGGGAGTAGGAATCAAGAAAAGATCATTCTTTCTTGCTACAGCTATTCCGTTCATCTCCGTCATGTCCAATGTATCTGCAGTAACTCCAGAAGGGAGCTTCCAATCAAAGTGGAAGAGCAAGTGTGCCAAAGGTGACAAAGCGTTGGCAAAACCAAACCCAAGTCCTGGACATATCCTCCTTCCGCCCCCAAAAGGTAAAAATTCAAAGTGATTTCCCATGAAATCAATTGAACTCTTCTCAAATCTCTCGGGTATAAAGCTCTCTGGATCTTCCCAGTATTGAGGGTCCCTACCCATCGCCCATACATTAATCAATACCTTTGATTTAAGCGGTATTGTGTATCCGCTCACCATAGTTTCTTCCATGCAATCTCTGGGAACTAACATGGGAATGGGAGGATGAAACCTCAAAGTTTCTTTGACCACTGATTTCAAGTATGCTAATTCCTCCATGTCTTCCTCCTCCAACTTCTCTTTCCCTCTAAAAGCTTCTCTCACCTCAGCCTGTGCTTTGGCCAAAACCCTGGGATTCTTCATCATTTCCGACATTGCCCACACAGTTGTTGATGATGATGTTTCACTTCCTGCTGAAAATATTTCCTGCATGCATGCTCCAACTAACGTTAACCCGCCCAAAAACAAAATCCCATCCATTTGATGAATTTAAGGATAGCTTATGTACTTACAACAATTACGCCTTTGATGGTGTCATGAGTGATGGGCAGTTGAAGTCCACAGCTATCCATTTGTGTTATGAGGACATCAATTAAACAATCACCACTTTCCACCTTCTCTCTGTGATCTTTTATGATGTTTTCAATAATTGCGTCTACTTTACGGTGAGTTTTCATGATCCTCTTCTTGTTGCTGAACAGGCCGTGAAGAACCTTCCAAGACGGAAACACATCGGCAAAATCAAATTCACCCAACAACTCCGATATTTCATTTATTTGCTCTAAGAACTCTTCTCTCCCGGTGAATACTTTGCCTGCGGGCGCGCAGTAGTTATCAAGTACGGAGTAATATTTAATCATATCATGCCATGTTATATGTATGTATCTATTAATATAAGCTAGCTAGCTGTCTCGAAATCAAGAACGGAATATAATGATATAATCTGATGTATCATGTGATTGTTATTTTAACCTAGCCGGATACTCTAGAATCTAGATCATAACAAACTGATATAATTAATTAAATTAAGTTGCCGGTCGTCGATCTAGATCTGCCAAATTAAGTTCCACTTTCTAAGGTGATCCGTATCTAAAAATATATACGATTCAGATATTAAATATTCAGATTATCAAGGCTTTCCCAGCTTTAGGAGGCCCGTTAGGGGCTTAGCTTTTCCATGTAATATGACAATTTATATCACTGTAACCAATACACAGAATTTAAGTTCATAAGATACAGAATTCAAATTCATAATATATATAAATATAAACAGAATATAATGAATATGAATTCGGTGCATTATGAATATGAATATTGTGTATTGTGTTAAATATTTATGTGTCCTCACTAAATAATACACAGAAATTCATGTTGATAATGTTTATGAAGTCAAATAATATTTTATCATGTCATGGCTAGCTAGCTAGCTTTCTCGAAATCATGAACGAAATAATATAATCTGATCTTACCGAATGCAGATTTACATATAATGGAGGACATAAGCAAGAAGATTCTGTGAGTGAAATTCACCAACTGGCCGGATGATGAATGGAGATCGGCCAATAGAGAATGGATCTCATCGTGCCTGATTGAACTGAACGACCGGACATTTTTAGCGTTGAGGAGCTCTGTGGCGTATACTTTTCGCAACTGTCTCCAATAATCACCGTACGGACTAAAAACAACACTTTTGTAAAATAGTGTATTACTGGCCAGAGACTGCCACTTGGTCGCGAAACTTAGGTCGTGGTTTCTTATCAACTCTTTAGCCACCGCCGGCGAGGATACCACCACAGCTAAAATTTCTCCTATTTGAAGCTTCATCATGCCCTGGGAGCCGTATTTTTTTGCCAACTCTCCCAGGACACGGGTGGGTTGCTGTGAAGAGGCTGACAATTGGTGCAAGTTTCCGATGATCGGAAGCTTCCACGGCCCTGGTGGCAGTTTCCGGCGGGTTTTTGCCTTCTTCCTCCACTGTGTGTGGAGTAAAATGATAAAACAAAGAAAGAAGACGAAAGAAATGAAGTTGAATGCCATCTCCATCAGTGAAATTAGAGCAAGCAAGATAGATATATTATTCAAGGCCAAGGCGACTGCTCTTATATAAGCTAGGGGATTTGACCAAATCAAGCATTCAATCAAACTTATTCATCAGCTCTATCAAAAAAAAAAAAAAAAAACTATTCATCAACAGCTTTTTTTTTTTTTTGACCAAGGATGCCATGAGTGCTGGCAGTTATGTTTTATTAATATTTTATTTTTATAATAATAATAATAATAATAATTATTATTATTATTATTATTATTTCAAAAAATAATAATAATAATATTGTATTTTTAAAAAATATTTAAACCTTGAAAGCATGCTTTTTAAAAAATGTTTAAGAAATATTTAATTTTCAACAAATTATTATTATCAATAATAATAAAATTTAAAGTTTGACCGCAAGCTTTTTAAAAAACATTAAACTATTTAATTATTATTATTATTGATAGATGTACTCAACACCCTCCATAATCCCAAATAATAATCCTTTATTACTCATTCATTATACATAAAATGGGAGGAATTGAGTATTTATTTAGCCATTGTTTTCCCATTAAATCCCATTATTTCCCTATTAATATCCATTGGATACCCCTTGTTAGCTTGTAAATAACATTTAGTAAAAAAAAAAACCAGGTCTGTGGACTATAGAAGTTAAGTGGCCCCACTGGATGTATATTGAATAGTATAACCAAACTAATGATCGTTTCAATTTCTCCAAGCACGTGGCCGGTATAATTAGTGTTATAATATGATTTTTAAAAAGAATGTGTCATATCGACCCTTAATTTATACTTTTGTTTTTTTTTTTGAAAACCAAAAGAACAATAACATTACTCATCAAAAAACTCCGAAATACAATCAGGCGGGATCAAGTCCCAAACCCCAAGGACAGATGGAGAATCAGTCGCCCGTGCTAACACGTGAGCTACTTGATTCGCTGACCTCCTGACATGACGAACAACAGTGTTCCCAATGTCCCTAGCAATTTGTTGACATTGCTTAATAGCTAACCCAATATAAGAGAAGTTCTGACTACTAGAATTAAAATTTGAGCAAAAATTTAAACAATCAGATTCGACAATAATATTATTAAATTGACGTTCCTTTAGCCAGGTGAGCACCTCCTTTACAGCCATCGACTCAGCTGTGTAAGGATCCCGAGAACAATGTAAGCGCCCTCCACAAGCTGTAACGAACCTTCCACCATGGTCCTGAACCACAGCGCCAAACCCCACTGCATTGGGCAAAAGAGCCGCATCAACATTACATTTCAACATACCTTGGGGTGGAGGAGACCATGTAGAAACAAAAGTAGTCGGATTAGGAAGCGATGAAGGTGAGTGCATGTATACCTGCTGCCAGGTTTCAACATTAGACTCCACCATCCTCTGCATGGCATTAATGTCGTAGCTTTTAGCATTCCAAACAGCATCGTTGCAAGCATTCCAGACCACCCATGCGCATGCTGCTATCAAAATAGCAGAACCGTGAAGCCCCATGCAAGCTTTCATGAGATCTACAAAAGACCCAGCATGCATTACACCAAATCTGGTCCATAACTGAGCCACAACCGAACATTCACAAAATATATGATTGACCGTTTCCGGCGCTGAACTACACAACGGGCATATATCATCAACATTCATACCTTTAGCACGCAAAGCCGCACGAACGGGTAGAATGTTACGTAAACAACGCCAAATGAAGTTTCGCACTTTAGGAGGAGTCTTTAGCTTCCATATTTTATCCCAATCGCTGAACTCGGAACTAGTATTTTGCGTCAGCAAATTTCGAGTAAGCAAACGATAACCATGCCGGACTGAGTAAATGCCCCTTAAATCACCTTTCCAGTACCACATGTCATTATGATCAGGTGAAATAGGTGTTTTTGTGACCCTTATAATGTCCTGATCCTCAAAGATGTCACTTAGCAGTTCCACATCCCAATTACCAGCATCATCCATGAGATTACATACTCGGGCATGACGTAGCTCATCAGGGTAAACAGATCTAACCCAGGGATCTGTGCTGTCATCCAACCAAGGACAAGACCAGACGTTCGTGTCCTTGCCATCCCCAATACGACGAGCCACCCCATCTCGCAATACAGCCTGCCCAGCTAGAATACTTCGCCAAATATAAGAAGGATTGTGCCCCAACGTTGCATCAAGAAAAGATCCTGTGGGGTAATATCTGGCCTGCATAATCCTACTAACCAGGGAATGAGGATTGATTAAGAGTCGCCATCCTTGTTTAGCAAGCAATGCAACATTAAATTCACGCACTCTCTTAAATCCCATGCCGCCATTTGATTTCGGAGCTGCTAGGCGAGACCAGTTAAGCCAATGTATTCCACGGGTGTTGCCTGTACCATGATTCCACCAGTATCGGTTTATCAACCGTTCAATAGACTCACAAACCCCGTTAGGTAGCAGAAAAACTGACATTGTGAAGATTGGCATACACTGAGCAATACTTTTTAAGAGGACTTCCTTGCCAGCTTTAGTCAAAAATCTCTTCTTCCAATTGTTGATACGGTCTCTTATTCGTTGTTCAACATATCGGAAAACCACACTTTTATTCCTTCCTATGAAAGATGGTAGACCAAGGTATCGTCCAAAATCCATAGTCTGTTGAACACCAAAAATCTCAGCAATCTGGTTACGCAAACCTGGCATAATATTTGCACTAAAAGTAATGCAAGACTTATCATAGTTCACCAGTTGCTCAGACGCAGCACAGTACACTTCCAGGCATCTTCTAATCTCATGAGCTTCATTATCCTCAGCCCGGAAGAAAAGTAAGCTGTCATCCGCAAAAAGCAAATGTGAAACAGAAGGTGCCCCCCTTGCAACTCTAATGCCGTGAATAAAACCTCTTGCTTCTTGTTGATACAAAAGCTTGGACAAACCCTCAGCACAAATTATAAACAAATACGGAGAGAGAGGGTTTCCCTGTCTAATGCCCCGGGTAGGTGTTACTGTTCCCACAGAATCACCATTCACCATAATTTCATATTTAACCGTAGTAACACAAAGTAAAATAAGATCCACCACCCGCTCAGCGAAACCTAACGCAAGAAGCATGCCCTTAAGAAAACCCCACTCCATTCGGTCATAGGCTTTCGCCATATCCAACTTGAGTGCTGCCCAGCCGGTGTTCCCCACCCGTTTCCTTTTAAGAAAATGACCAACCTTCCCAGCGACGATAATATTATCCGATATCAACCTGTCGGGGATGAACGCACTTTGGGATGGAGAAATTATATCATTCAAGAACTCCATCCGATTTGCCAAAACTTTGGCAAAAACCTTATATGCAACATTGCATAGGGCAATCGGCCTCAGGTCCGTGACACGCTCTGGGATTTTCTTCTTTGGAACCAACACAACATTTGTATCATTAATACCCTGGGGCAACATGCACTAAACAAAACATGCTGTCACAAAACTAGTGAGATCTGCACTAACTACAAACCAAAAGGATTGATAGAATGCAAGAGACATTCCGTCTGGGCCCGGGGCCTTGTCTGGCGCCATTGAAAATAGGGCACACTTAACCTCATCTGAATCAACCGGGCGCAACATTCTACAATTCATATCATGTGTAACACAGCTCGGGATTCTACGAAAAAAATCTGGATTGCAATTGCTGGCTTGAAAAATATTTCTATAATATTGTAGAATATTAGCATGCATTGCCTGGCCCTCCAACCACTCATCTGAAGTATTTTTAATGCGGTGCAGATAATTTGTCTTCCTTCTCTGACTTGCAAACTTATGGAAAAATTTGGTATTTAGGTCACCATCCTTCAACCACAACTGTTTTGATCTCTGGCGCCAGTAAACTTCTTCTTGAGATAACAATAGAGAGAGGTCCTTTTCAAGCTTACTAAACAAAAGGATGTCATTTATGTGTCTGCTATTACGTAAAGACTCCAACCTATTCCTCAGGCCTTGTACCCTTCGACCAAATTTCCGGAAATGCTCGCTGCCCCACCGCCAAAGGGCTTGGCCACAAGTTGATATTCGATGTTGAAAATCAAGTCCCAAAGATTGAAACCAGAAGGTCTCAACAACCTCACGGCATTGCACATCTAGTAGCCAAGCAGCTTCAAACTTGAATTTTCTGTGTACCCTGCGAATACGCTGTTGTTTCAAATCCATGAAAAGAGCACTATGATCAGAAGAAAGTGCTAAAAGGTTAGTCACGGAGGCATCTCCAAATATATCTCGCCACTCCGAGGTTGCAACAGCACGATCAAGACGCTCCTCAATCCAATGATCCGAACCTCTGCCCCGGACCCATGTAAATTTATGGCCCAACATCCCTAGATCAGACAAGTCACAATCCTGTAGGGCTTCAGTAAAACCTCTTATAAGACCATCTGGATGTGGAATATTACCTCTTTTTTCAGCGTGCTCTGCAATGTCGTTAAAATCTCCAATTACAACCCATGGAAGGCTGGAACGAGATCTTAACTCCCGAATCAAATTCCAAGATTGTTGTCTACGAGATCTCTCTGGAAAGCCATAAAAGCAAGTAAGTCTCCAAGGTGGTTCCCCTGCTAGAGTAACCGAGACATCAATATAATTCGATGAATATCCCAACAGTGTAGCCATATCAGAATCACGCCACAGTAAAGCTAGACCACCACCCAGTCCAATCCTATCAACACAGAACATACCTTCAAAGCCCAATCGCACTCGCAAACGTTCCAATTGGAAAGAACGCGCTTTTGTCTCCATTAAGAAGACAAAGCTGGGTCGCTGCATGGACACAAAGCCCATTAATTCTCGAATTGTTCGAGGGCCACCCAAACCTCGACAGTTCCAACTTAGCGTACTCATTTGGATGGGCGGGTCTAGACCTCCGGACCCGCCAAAATCAAATTTTTTGAACTATCACTCATACGAACATCACCATCAACCAAGTGCATGTCACCAGATTCATCCTCCCTACGCCTCTTGAGATCACCTTGCACAACAGATAGTTCCTCAGCATGAGCAGGATGGTAAGTAGGAATTGCCGGGGTGGTTGGCACGCAAGTAGCAGTAGTAGGCAAATCAACAAGGAGCCATTTCGCCCCCACTAGTTTGACCTGTCGTCGATTACCAGCTTTCAGCCATGCACCATAAGGATAATCTTTAGCCTCAATTCCTTGTTCAAACACCTTACGGCAGAATCGCTCTGAATGACCAATCAAGCCGCAACAAAAGCAGAAAGTATTGAGCCTTTCGTACTTAAATGTGACCCACTGGAATGAACCATCTCGCATGCGAAGCTTCATCCTACGTTTCAAAGGTTCGCTTAGACGAATCGTAACACGGATGCGAATAAAACCTTTCCAACTACTGCCAAAATTGTGTGGATCCGTCTTCCTGAAGGTGCCTACATAATTTCCAACTTGCTCTATGAACTCCGCGTTGGCAAACACGGTTGGCAGATCATGGATCTGGACCCAATAATCAATAGAATCTAGGGCAGCGGCCTCTGGGCGAGTGTTTGGGGGAACTTGTTCGCAAACCAGGGTGTTATTCTCAAAGGACCATGGTCCTTCATCCAAAACTCTCTGCATGTCACGCTGGTGGGGGAACTGAAACACAAACAAGCTTTCATCCAACGGAACGATTCGGACACCCATTACCGGGCGCCAAACTGAAGCCATCGTCTGCTGCATGTGTTCGATCTTGATGGAGCGATCAGTGAGGAACTGTCCAACAAGTTCGTAGTAGGTAATACTACCACTTGCATGATCAAGAATAGGAGCTTCTAAACCTCCCGCATCCTCTTCATCTAGGGATAACACAGCACAACCCTCTTCAAGCATACTGACATCCATTGTAAAAGCAGACACTTTGGATCAACCAAACCAGACAGATCGCAAGAACGTAGGAAAAAAGACAAGAAGAAAAACAAAAGAAAACCCTAGAAACGGCTAGGGAGAGAACTCTCTAAGAAACCCTAGAGAGAGAACCGCTTATCTATGGAGCCTTTTTTCCTTAATTTATACTTTAAAAGAATAATAAATTAAAGTATATAATTCTGACTAATCTCATCAAAATTTGACAATTTCCTCAATAATTGTTAAGTAGTGAAATGTAAATTGTCATGTTTGTAAATTCACTTTTAGACCTTGAATTATAGTGTGGAATTGTCACATTTAGTCATGCTTTTTAATTTTGCTATATTACAATTTTACTTTCATTTGCTTTCCATAATTTGTCATCCTTTTAAAAAAAAATTTTGCCATTTAATAAATATGACAAACATGTAATTCCATCATTCAATTAAAATATTTTACAAAAGAGAGAGATAAATTTTATATTGGGGCAAGAGCCTTGAATGATAAAATTATATGTTAACCATCTTTATTAAATATTGAACTGACAAAAATTTAAACAAATGAGTAATTGTGGCAATCATATAAAAGTCGATGGTATAAGGGGACAAAATTAAAAAAATAAATTAAATATGACACTGCTACAATAGTCAATAACAAAAAGTGAAGTTTGATGGTTTCTAAAATATAAAAATTTATTTCAAATCTTTTGGGTATTTAGATATTTTAAAATTCACCAACCAAATTAAAGAATAAAATATTATATATTCCTTTTGTTTTCTATGGAATTTAACTATTCATTGTATATTTTTCCAGAAACTAATTTTTTATAAAGTAATCATTGTGTTGAATATATTTGTCAGGAATAATTTTTTAAAGAAAATTAAGGGATTAATTATCATATTTAGTATTAGAGTTAATTCCAGCAAAGGTGCCTGGTCTTTGGTGACAATTCCAATTTTAGTCCCAGACTATCGTTTTTGCCATTTAACATCCCAGACTATTCTTTTTTGGACACTTTTAGTCTCATGATTTTTCCTATTTTTAGTAAGGGCGATTTTGTCTCTTCATATTTTTTTATTTAACCGGTTTTCACCAATTTAATTAGGTTAGGTGAAGCAGACCGGTTCTTCTAATTATTATATTCAATCCACAAATCCCTAGCGTACGCAACTTCATCTGCTTCAGTTCAAGGCTTCATCATCCTCCTTCACCCGACGAAGAACGAGACTGTACAACGTTAGTATAGAGGAGAGCAAAGGGGAAATTTGTCGCCTTAAATCTGTAGTTCCAAATCTCTAAATCCCTAAAAAAGTTCGCAATCAATAAAAGGAATTATTTGTCACCCCATTATTGACCGTAATGTAGACCATGAATATACCAAGAAGCTAATGCCTCTATTGTGCGAAAATACTAATATTATCTTGAATTAATGTCTATCCTTAAATCAGGTTGAAGCTGCATATGTTTTTGGTCTCCATTCGGTTTTTTGAGTACGTTAGGAATTTGTGGATTGAATCTAATAATTAGAAGAACCAGTTTGCTTAACCTAACCTAATTAAACCGGTGAAAACCGGTTAAATAAAAAAAATATGAAGAGACAAAATTACCCTTACTAAAAATAGAAAAATTCATGAGAAGGACTAAAAGTGTCCAAAAAATAATAGTCTGGGATGTTAAATGACAAAAACGATAGTCTGAGACTAAAATTGAAATTGCAACCAAAGACAAAGGACCTTTGGTGGAATTAACTCTTTAGTATTATATATAACACACATCTATCTTATATTTGGGAACTTAATTGAGCTTTATCTCATGGGTTATGTAGGTCTTGAGGGTGTGTGGGTGAGACTTTCACCTCTCACTAATATCTCACCTCTCACTAATATGCAAGAAGAGTTGGACTTCATATTTAGCTAGCAAAGAAAAATCATAGCTTTTTTAGTGAAGGGGTATTGGGCCTAGGGACACAGGATAATTATATACAAAGGACTAGCAGCCAAGCAGAGATTAATCGACAATCATCAATAGACAACTATGTGGACTATACTATCAAATAATATATATTCAAGACACAAATAATATATTTTTAGTATATATTAAAAATGTACATTGTATTCAAAAAAATACATTATTTGAGTACTGAACATTCATCAGTACATGAGTAATGTACTTTTATCATATGAAAAATATGCTTTTTGTTATGGTAGGATTAATAACTACAATCATTATACTATAAAGCATGGTTCACTTTGTAAGGTGAATCATTAACATAATATTTATTTTTAGTATATTGAAATTTGATTTTTAATACATTGAATTGAATGTTTACTTTGAATTTTTATTTTTTGTGTACCAAAGATTCATTATTTAGTACATTACAAAAAAAATAAACTTTTAATACATTAAAAATGAAGACTTATCTTCAAAAAAAAAAAAACACTTAATATACTAAAAATGAATATTTATCTGTTATCCATATCATAATGTTGAATATTTATCTGTTATCTATATTATAATGTTGACTATGGTTCACAATACAATTTTCCAATAAACTAGGGGCAAACAAGAATTGGCTAGGGCCGATCAGGGGCCAAAACTTCTTGATTGAGCCAAGAAAAACTTGAATAAGATCGATATTATATTGAGCCTTTAGATCACATCAGTTGATATAGAAAACAAATCCATTGATCACATATACGAGTAGTGAGCCAAACTCTTTACATTAAATAATAACATCTTTATTATTAAATTATAGTCATTTCTTAAAGGAGTTAATGAAGTATCGTCAGCTGAAATTCTTCAGTGCTTATACATTATTCTTTCTTTCTTGCTACTAAGAAGAAACACCTCATTAAATTATTAAGAGAAGCAGAATTGCAGAAGTACGTAGAAAAGGGTACCCGTAATTACGTAGCACGAGGGGTAGCAATCAAGAAAATGTCATTCTTTACTCCTAAGGCTAATCCAGGTATTTCTGTAATCTTCAACGTCTCAGCTGTCATTCCATGAGGCACAGTCCAATCAAAGTGGTTGAGCATGTGTGCTAAAGGAAATTGAACATTTGCCATCCCAAATGAAATCCCGGGACATATTCTTCTCCCCGCACCGAATGGTATGTACTTGAATTGACTTCCCTTTATATCAATGGAACTATCCTTGAATCTTTCGGGTATAAAGCTCTCAGGTTCCTCCCAGTACTCTGGATCTCTGCCCAGTGCCCAGGAGTTCACAAGTACTTTTGTTTTGGGCGCAATGGTGTATCCTCGTACCACTGTCTCTTCCCTGCACTCCCTTATAACTAAGGCCCCCGGAGGATGAAGCCTCAGCGTTTCTTTTATCACTAAGTCCAAGTACTGCAACTGTTCCACCACATTCTCTTCCAACATCTCTTTCCCTTGGAAGGCTTGTCGAACTTCGGCTTGTGCTGTGGCTAACACCTCTGGTTTTTTCACCATTTCTACCAGCGCACATAATGTCGTTGTTGTCGACGTATCTGTTCCTGCGCCAAACATATCCTGCATGCATGCATCTTTCATGTTAGGATAGAAACCCTTATCACTATGCTTAGATCAAGCACACCTGCTAGTGAATTGAAACTTGTGACCTGGCTCTGTGTTGGACAGAGGCTGGTAAAATCCAAGTCTAGCACCCCGTATACCATGAACCAGGTGGACCCACACGATTTACATACTGAATGTTCACAATTCAAATTATAAACATTCAATATGTAAATTGTGAATATTTAGTTCAGTATATAAATTGTGAACATTCAGTATGTAAATTGTGTACTTTGGACAAGGTGAATCTAGGTACACAAAATAATTTGCAAAGATATATTGTTGTCAAAGGCCGGTAAAAAGCTAAAAAGGTCAACTCTAGCACTCATCGTCTCAAAAATGTCTGGCTGTATAAGGAAATAAAGTTGCGCATTTGCTACTAGCTATAAGTTTGGCATAAATGGTAGATCCTTGCCAGAAGCTATAACTAGTAGTGAAAACACAATTTTAATTCTGTATAGACTATCATCACATTTTCAAGAGGCAATGTATTGGACTTGACCCTTCACAAGTATTTGTCCAACAATTTCTTAATCACTTATTGATGGACTTGATCCTTTAATTTACCGACCTGTGCCCAACATTTCCTATAAACTTATCTTAATAACTCCAAAAAATAAAATACATATGACAAGTGAAATAGTATAACGTACTGTTACTATAGCTTTGATGTTGTCGTCTGTGATGGGCACGGGAAGGGTTCCGCTATCCTTTAGCCTTAAGAGGACATCAACCATATCCTCGGCACCTGACTCGCCGCTGCCCTTTTTGCCAGAATCGAAATTTCTTCTATGCTCCTTTATAATGTTGTCTATCACTGCATCTGCTTTGAGGTGGCCTTTCATCATCCTAGCCTTGTCGCCACTGAGCGAGTGAAGGATCTTCCATGAAGGAAACATATCCGCCATGCAAAACCCACCCGCCAAGCTCGATAGTTCGTCTATTTCATGAACGAACTCTTTTGTCCCGCTGAATATCTTACCTACAAGTGATAATTAAATACACAATTAAGTCAAAAGAAATATATGGGAATAATGTAATACAAATTCTTTATGGGGTGTTTGGTAGAGAGGAGTTGTAATTCCTTTCCCAATCCATTTCAAGAATTGAAAAATTTTAAAGCAAGTTTGGTTGGGATGAATTGCAATTCTATAAAAGAGGCTCAAATTCATGACCTCCTATATGAGAGAGACACTACTCTGCCATCTGAGCACAAAGTGCTTGGCATTTTTAAATTATTTTTTTAATACTACAGACTCTGTTACAATGCAGTATCACATTATAATTAAAATTTTCAGTAATTTTTTTTATGCTTACCGATTGATGAAATTTGAATTCTCTTTATTCCTTTTCAACGGAACTACAATTCCCCTCTAATTTCCTCCTAATTGAAACCATAAGGCCTGATAGGCGACAAGTTTGACTCTTAAACAAATGTCATCAAGAAAACTATTGTTTATGAAGTTTCAACTCATAGGAACGACAAGATAAGAACAGAAATCACATCATAGATAAGGGTTAAATAATAATTGATATATTTCTGTAGGTTTAACTTATTCACTGTTTTAATACGTATCCTTTATAAAATAGTGGTTTTCTAAATATAAATTTAATTAGTTACATAAGAGATTTAGAGTTAAATAAATTTCTGTTTGTATGTAATATATATGGGTCACACTTGTGTGAGACCGTCTCACATATCCTTATTCGTGAGACGGGTCGGGTCGAGTCGAAGCACCATGCAAATGTCATACTTATATGTGCAAATGTAAATAAAATAGTGGTTTTCTAAATATAAATTTAATTAGTTACATAAGAGATTTAGAGTTAAATAAATTTCTGTTCATATGTAATATATATGGGTCACACTTGTGTGAGACCGTTTCACATATCCTTATTCGTGAGACGGGTCGGGTCGAGTCGAAGCACCATGCAAATGTCATACTTATATGTGCAAATGTCATACTTATATGCTCAAATATAATACTAATCAGGAATACAATTTTTGTTACTTATAAGAGAAAAAACAATACATTTTTCTTAACAAGTAATGTTGACAAGTGCCCCTTACTTATAAGGGAAAATATAATACTTTTGAAAATAAATGTAATACTTTTAAATCGAAATGTAAAAGTATTGTATTTTCTCTTAAAAGTATTACATTTACTCTTATAAGTAACAAAATTCCTGATTAGTATTACATTTGAGCATATAATAAATATTACATTTACGACCCGACCCGATCCGTCTCACGGTGAGACGGTCTCACACAAGTTTTTGCCAATATATATTTCGTGCAACCACAATAAATGTATATACTAAAGTGAGTATTGCAATATAATTAATCAACGCATTAAAAAGTATTAAAATTAAAAAGCTAGAAGAAAATTGAAATGATAATAAACGTCAGCAGATGACTTACCAAATGCCGCTCTAGACACTACCGAGCTCGTAAACTGGGAGAACTGGTCGTGTACGTTGATTGGGCTGCCGGATGCCGACCGGACACGCTCCAACAAACGACAGGTCTCATCGTACCTTATGGAGCTGAAAGTACGCACGGTTTTGGCACTGAGGAGCTCCGACATGCACACCTTGCGCATTTGGCGCCAGTAATCACCGTACGGACAAAGAAACAGGTCCGCTCTGTCGTAAAGGATTATGTTGGCGGCTAGAAACGCGGGTCTATCGGCGAAGCTCATGTCGTGGGTTTTTAGGAACTCTTTAGCCATGTCGGGCGACGTGACGACCAAAGTCGACACTTCTCCGAGCTGAAGATGCATGATGTCCTTGCCGTGTTTTTCGGCTAAGTCTCTCAGGGCAACGTGCGGGGATTCGCCGACTAATTGGTGCATATTTCCGATGAGTGGCAGCTTCCGCGGCCCCGGCGGCAACTTCCCGGTTTTCGTCTTGGTCGCCGTCAATTGTCTGATCACTAGAGTAACAAAGGATAGAAAGCAGAGGAAAGAAATGAGGTCTAATAATGCAAGTTGGATCTCCATTGTAGAATGGGAAAGTTAATTAGCAATGAGAAATATATATGTGTTTAGTTACTTAGAGATCTTTCTTCCAGGTTAGATGTGTTCTTATAATGACTCCATCAAAGAAAAGTCCTCTTTAATTTGAGTGTAACACTGTACGTATTTGAAGCACTACTAATTTGACTGAAAATAATGTTCTCCTGAAAATTGGAATAAAGTTGTGGCGTGTTTGGTTCAAACTTCATAGGAGATTTATGATTCATTTCACTAATGTTGGGCTCTCCTAATTCAGCTAATCCTTTCACTATATGTTTGAAGTAATTGTTTACTCTAAGTAGCCTATGTCACAGTTAATTAATATACCATGCATCCACCCTAAATTAGTTAGATATCTGACTCAACCATTTTTAATTTCGTTGATAAATTTGAGTCTCTTTGTAGAGTCACTCTCGCATGAAAAAAAATTAAAACAAAATTTTATCATCATGCATGATGGAGAAAAAATTTAAATTAATTCTTCACTTAATATAGATTTAATTTTAGTTAATCATTCAATTAATCCGCTTGCCAAACGCATCCTTAGTGCCTTGTGCTATATTTCAAATTTTCAACTATGTCCAGTGGAAGATATCGCATGGCACTATGGCAGTGATGGGAATGGCGTGTTATGCATGTGACTTATGTCGAATGACTGGCGTCACAAAAATATTATTATTTATTAATCTGTTGACCAACATAATTTATCCCATCCAATAAATTTAGGGTGAGTCTCATGCGAGACCTTTTCACGAGTTTTAATTCATTAAACGGGTTGGATTTAATAAAAATGAATCATAATCAAGTGCACGGAATTTTCATTATAAGTGAGTTTTTAATTTTTAATAAATTAAAATAAATAAAAGTTATATTGGTGAGGATATAACGGACAAAAGGAGAAATATATATTGAGAGAGAATTGATAAAAAGGTATAAATGTACATTACAAAAACTCCAAATGAAATGTACTTAATGTTATTTAATCATTAACAATTTTTTTCCAGTTAAGGATTATATTAATGTTAAAGAAAATGTCAAAAGAGAAATGTATGGGATAGGTAAAACTGAAAATAAAATATTAAAGGTATAACACAAACAGCACATACTATAAAAATAATTTGTATTCCAGTTCTGCAGGAATCTGGACTAATATCATTGACACCAATTCAATTTTATTTAAAGATTAAAGATTAGAGATTAGAGATATATACCCGTATAATGAAATGATTACTCAACATTAGTGAAAAAAATAAAATATGTGGCTACTCTTTCCTTACAAGTATGTGGCTACAGTTTGAGAAACTTCGTTCTTCCCGGTCAAACTACAAGTATGGTTGCAGTAGGCACTAGGCGCTAGTTGGGCGGTAGACTAGCACCTAGTTGTCGACCAATAAAAAAAAAACAGTGCATGTGTGTGGTTGTATGTTATATATATATATCATGGTTGCAGTAGGCGCTAGGCGCTAGTCGGGCGGTAGACTAGCGCCTAGCGCCTAAGCGGTCTGGACGGCGCCTAGGCGGTAACTAGGCGGTTTTAGGCGGCGACCTATAAAAACAATAAAGTAATTCATGTGTGTGGGTGTATGTCATATATTTTATTATATATATTATATATATATCTCTTACTTCTCTTACTTATATAAATAAATAAATTTAAATATATATAAATATAATAATAAAATTAACAAGGCTTAATCGCTCGAGTTAACTCGGCTAACTCTGCCGAGTTGGGCGAGTTCACTCGGCCTAGTCGGACGCCAACTCGGCCCAGTCGGCCGAGTTAGGCACTAGGCAGCCGGCCACCTAGGGAGCAATTCGCCTCGGTCTAGGAGCACCTAGCGCCTAGGTGCCTAGGCGGCGTAGGCGGGGATTTTTGCAACAGTGATATATAATAATAATAATAATAATAATAATAATAATAATAATAATAATAATAATTAAGAAGGCCAACTTGCTCGAGTTAACTCGGCTAACTCTGTCAAGTTAGGTGAGTTAGGCGTTAGGCGTTAGGCGGCCGCCTAAGGAGCAATTCGCCTTGGCATAGGGGTGCCCAGCGTCTCTGGGCGGCCGATTTTTGCAATAGTTGTCATAAGTCTTCAGAGAGGTCTCGGTGTAGCGTTGGTCGGTCTCGACAGAAACGACGAAGCAGATCTAAGAGAGTGTGAGTGAGATTCAGTGGTTGCGGTGGTGCCGTGGTGGAGGCGGTGGTTGCGTCGTGGTGGAGCCTTTAGATATGGGAGAGTGAGAGTGAGAGGTGGTGGTCGTCGTCTGCTGAGAGTGAGAGAGAAGGGGGAGAGAGAGATGAGAAGGTAGCGGTACGGTTGTTGTCTGGGGTGGGTCTCTTGTTTAATTGCATTTTTTTATATTATGTTTCAGCGAGGAACGGCCACGAAAACTAATTAATTATTTAATTTTTTTTAAATGCCGCTAGTTTTTGTGACTGTTCTCTAAAGGAACAGTCGCGGAAAACTGACCTCGATTTTTTTTTCCGACCGTGATCGTTTTCTTTAGAAATGGTCAAATGGTTGCGGATTCTTATTAAAATATTTACAATTATGCCACCGCAAGTTTTTATTTTTTTTATTTTTTTTTAATTTATTTTTTTAAAGAATACACCACTATTCTTTTTAGAATGGTTCCTAAAATTTACACTTTAAAATCAATGTTTTTGTTATTTTTTTACTAGTGTTTACACTTGTTCATTTTAGCTTGTATTATACTCCAATTTCAATTTCCAAATTGCACCGTTTATTGTTCTTGCTCAAAGCTAAGTTTTTCTTCCTTTGCATTTTATTTCCTTGAATTGTTCTTGAAATATCTTTCATTTCAATTCCAAACATGAGTAGCTAGATTCATTTAGAGATTTGCATCAAGCTATTTTGTTATGGATGCTATGTGATTTGAAATGTAAGCTGAACTTATCAACATTGCATGTCACAACAACAACAACAACAACAACAACAACAACAACAACAACAATAATAATAATAATATAATAATAATAATAATAATAAGTATTATTATTATTATTATTATTATTATTATTATTATTATCACTACATAAGATTTTTATATAATATTATTCTGTAGTAATTACAATATAAAAAAAATTATCTATAAATTATGAACCAAAATATTCATATAAATAACAAAAATATTTAAAAAATATTTAATAATATTCAAAAGAAGAAATTATGAAGTCTTCAAAGTTTGTTTGAAATGGGTGTCTCTCCTTATTTCAATGAGTCTTCATGCAACAAATTATCAGATATTCAAGAGTCCTAATATTACTATAAAATGTGATGGGATTATCCTAAGCATATTAAATCTCTTGTATTAATTGTTGGTTGCGTTCTTTGAATAAAGTTTTAGCAGCTAGTTGTATTCTCGTCGGGATCTACAAAATGCAGTTGGTTTGCAACATCACCACCAATCCTGAAGTTAGGGTGACCAAGGAAAACAGAGATGCAGGGACGCTGGGCAATTTTGCTGAAGGAGAAAAATATGCCAAGCATGGTCTAAGAAAGTATATGTGTGTAATAGGACACCAGATATCATGTCATCCATCAATGGCTTCTTCAGTGACCTAAAATGTACTCTTCTATACATTACCAATGCAAGGACCGAATGAAAGAAAGCCTAAAAATTAAAATTTACATAAAGGCAAAAAGGTAATATAATAAAAAAAAACTATTCTTGAGAACTCAGGATTAAGTTAATACCAAGGGGAGGCCAGGAATCTCTATTCCCCTTGGTATTAACTTATTCCTGTAACTTATTCCTGAGTTCTCAAGAATATGTTTTTTTATTATATTACCTTTTTGCCCTTTTTTAAAATTTAATTTTTAGGTTTTCTTTCATTCGGTCCAAACACCCCATAAAAGTAATAGATTATAATTAAATTTTGAATTTCACATGCACTACATGAATATATATACTTTGTATGGTAAAATAGTTAGCATATAAGTCAATTTTGACTTATTTGAACACTATTAGTTATTTGAAAAAATCAATATAAGTGTTTGGTTAATAAGTTTTTGTAATTCCAAAATGCTAAAATTTAAAAAGCTGCCAAAAGTAACTTTTTCAATTAGTTTGTTGAAAAAAGAAATTATATCAAACAGTTAGCTAACAACTAATTACCAAACACTTTTTTACAATCAACTAATGTTATCAACTAGTCATACCAACTAACCCGATTAACTAACCGCTATCAGTTGACAGTCATTTACCAAACAGGCCCGCTATCAGCTGACAGTCATTTACCAAACAGGCAGGGCCGATTTTTTGATTGGTTGGCTAGGTGGTCGGCCTAACGTCTAGGAGCTGGGTGTCTAGACGGGATTTTTGCAACACTGATATATATATATATATATATATATATATATATATATATATATATATATATATATATATATATATATATATATATATGATGGAGCTGACACAGTGGTCATCATATATATGATCTTACCGAAGGCGGATCTGCATAGAAGAGAGCTGGTAAACAAGGAGATTCTCTTAGAGAGATTGAGTGGGGTCTCCAAAGATGAACGCACGTCAATCAATAGATGCTGCTGTAAGAACAAATAATAAAAGGTCAAAAGTATGAGTCCACTAAACTCCACTATGACCTTAAATCAGGGATACACTAACACCTAAATTAGGGATCCACTAATTTATGTTTTGTTCTTATTCAGAAAGTGGTGCAAATAATTAAGAATAGGAAAATTTTCATGATTAGTGCATTGATGGAATGCAACTATATAAAGGCCATCAAAATCCCCCTCACTGCTTGACATACAGTCTTGTACACCATCTGAGAGAGTTGAGTCAAGTGAGAGAAAAATAATTAGAAAGCTCAAGCAACAGCAGTAAGCAGATCAGGCAATCATCAAACAAATAACTATGGCTGGAGGTTAGATCCTATATTTCATATACTTCAGTTCAGTTTTAAATCTTACAGTTGGTATCAGAGCAAAATATAATCTCTGCCTAGTTGTAATTGATTTACTTGGGTTTGTATGCAATATGAATTTAAGTATTCTGTTTTGAATGCATACATAATTTGTGCCTGCTATTTTACAGTATGTTTTTGTACATATATATTTGGTTTGAATATGTGTATATATATGAAATTGTTACATTAATATCTGGAAAATATTACAAATATTCTTTCGAAATATTTTCGAAAATAAACATACCTACTGCTGGAATATGCTATAAATTATTTTTAAAATATAAACGAACAAATTTTGAAATAAATTTATAAATAAACCTACTGCCTTATGGAGAAAATACCGAATTTATTCGCGGACTGGAGCCTCCGGTTCATCATTCTCCGATGACCGATGGAGAAGACGGTGGCGTGAAAGGTGACTGGCGATGGTCGGCGAGTGGTCGCGAACGGTGGTGGTGGCCGGCGACCCCTCTCTCTCTTTCCCTCTTCGCGTCTCTATCTCTCTCAGTATTTCTCTGGCTGCGCAGATGTAGTATAGGGCAACTAGGTTTGGATGGTTTGAACATAATATATGTTAAATGGATGGGCTATGTTTGGCCCATTTCGGTCAGGCTTCTTTTAAAATTATTTGGGCTTATTTGAGTTATTTGGACTGAATTCAAATTCAAGGCCTATTTAATTTTAAAGCTTTTGGGCCTATTTATTATTGAACTAGTGGAAGA
Source organism: Ipomoea triloba (assembly GCF_003576645.1). NCBI lineage: Eukaryota > Viridiplantae > Streptophyta > Magnoliopsida > Solanales > Convolvulaceae > Ipomoea > Ipomoea triloba. Next base: position 26,810,152 of record NC_044930.1, on the reverse strand, counting down.
AGAATGATAAGGGAAATTGTATTAGTTTGGGTTTGGCCCAATTCGGCCAAGCCCATTATACTTAAAAAAAAAAAAAAAATTATAATTGGGCCCATTTAGATTGTTTAAGTCATTTGGACATGCTTTAACTTTTGGGCTCACTATAATTATATATGGGCTTGCTTTAGTGTTTTTCCTACATCATATTTGGGCTTCTTCTATATTTAATTGTTCAATTTAATTCCTCATTGATTTACTATTAAATTATATTCAATTTTGAACAAATATTAAGTTTACATTTGTGATTTGAATTTTAATTTAATATTGAGGATTATATTAAATTGCCTTAAGTATTGCAATTTGATTATGAAGTATGAGTTAATAATATGCATAATTTGAGCATGCTATGTATCTTTATTTGCAATAATTGTTTGACTATTATAATTATTCCTTTAGAAAAGCATGTTCTTTAAGGATGAATTTAGAGCCTTCTAGGTCTGAATTAAATGTTTATTATGCATGATATAGTGCCTTTTAGGTGAATTTAGAGCCTTTAAGGATATATTAAGCATATTATTACTCTTCAGTTGTGTCTATTTAAGGGCACATTAAAGAATCACAAAGATAGTTCACCCTTTTAAAAGCCTTATCCATAGGTGAACTCATAATCTTATAGAACTCTCAAACAATTTTACTTCAAACATGAGAACACATGAATTAGGGAAGTTTCTTGGGGAGGAATACTAGTTCTATGGCCCTGGCTTAAAACGCCTTGCTGGCTGAAACTGCCGTAGTGCCTTCAGCCATATTGCTACTAGTCCCCTTGCGACGCTACTCTGTCTAAGGAGTTGGTTTTGAAAGGAGCCTTAGCACATACCAACTGTCCTGGGAGTATACCTAAGGATTGTCTATCATGATTTGGTTCAATTTGTTTGTTAGGACTTTCTTGCCAATGTGATAATATTTAATTTTGGTCGATTAAGGAGTTGCTACAGCATCATGAATTTACCAAAATTACATCTTAAGTTTTACTCACATAAAGTTTAGGCCAGAATATTGTGGTTAACTGTGCGTAATATGATAAAATTTCGCCCACAGGCAATTTTTATGGCATACGAGTCTATCTTTTGCATAACTTACATTGGTAACAATATGCACTTCAGTCTCTCTCTCTATATTTTTTTGCCTCGAAAAATTCTAACCAAGCATTCATTGTTACTCTTTACAGCAACTCTACCCGTCACTCAAACCATAACTATTGATGTTCCTTTGCTTAACGACGATAATCACAAAGAGTGGAAAGATGCTATTCTCCTACATTTGGGATTATTAGAGTTAGATTACGCTGTTCTGAATGAGGAACCCTCCGAGGTTACTACAGAAAGCACTGACGAAGCCAAGCAGCTTCGTGCACAATGGGAGAGATCCAATCGGTTATGTGTGCACCTCATTAAGTCAAAAATTTCGAGAGAAATTCGTGGTTCCATTGAGGAAATTCAGAAAACCAAGCCTCTGCTCAAGGCCATTGATGATCAATTTGTTGACTCAAAGAAATCATCGGCAAGTACTCTAATAATGCGATTTATCAATCTTCGTCTTACCACTGTTAAGGGCACGCGTAAACACATCATGCAAGTAAGGGATATTGCAGCTCAACTAAAGAAGCTGGAAATCATTTTACCAGATACTTTTGTGGTGCATTTTGCACTTAATACCCTTCCTCAAGAATATAGCCCCTTTAAGATTTCTTACAACACACATAAAGTAGATTGGTCTATCAATGAGTTGATAACCATGTGTGCACAAGAAGAACAAAGGCTTATGACTGAGATTGGGGAAAACGCTCTAATGGCCACAACAAAGTATAAAAGAAAATCTGGAAAGTCCAAGGGATCCACCGTAGCAGCTAAGGGCAAACTGCCCCCAAAAGCTGACATTAAGAAGATACAGAAGTGTTTCTTTTGTAAAAAGAAGGGACACATGAAGAAGGACTGTATCAAATTCAAGAAGTGGATGTCCCAAAAAGGTAATGTTTCCTCTTCTTTTGTATGTTTTGAATCCAATATGTTAGAAGTTAATACTAATTCTTGGTGGATTGACTCTGGTTCAACAATCCACATTGCAAACTCCTTGCAGGCTATGACAAATCTGAGACAGCCAACGGGAACTGAGTGTAGCATCTTCTCTGGAAACAAGATTGCGTCACCTGTAGAAGCTGTCGGAGTTTGTACTTTAATTTTGAATAATGGTTTCGTTTTGACGCTAGATAAGACATTTTATGTTCCTAGTTTCTCTAGGAACTTAATTTCAGTTTCTAGACTTGTACCCTTTGGATTTAAATTTGAATTTAATGCCAAGTATTTCAAGTTATTTCATAATTCTACTTGTATTGGCACTGGTACATTATCTGATGGTCTTTATCGTCTTAACTTAAAGAATGTTTCAATTTATAATTCTTTACATGTTCAAAACGGCACTAAACGATGCAGTATTAAAGAAAACTCCTCAATGTTATGGCATCGGAGATTAGGTCATATCTCCCTTGAGCGTATTAAAAGATTAGTAAAGGATGGAGTACTTTCTACTCTAGACTATACTGATTTTGAGACTTGCATTAACTGCATTAAGGGTAAGCAGACAAACAAGTCAAAGAAAGGTGCCAATAGAAGTTCAACATTGTTGGAAATTATTCATACTGACATATGTTGTCCTGATATGGACATGCATGGTCAGAAATATTTCATCACCTTCATTGATGACTTCTCAAGATTTACCTATGTGTATTTACTTCATAATAAGCATGAAGCATTGGATGCCTTTAAATTATTTAAAGCTGAAGTTGAAAACCAATGCAAGAAGCAAATACAAATAGTTAGATCAGATAGAGGTGGTGAATATTATGGTAGATACACTGAAAATGGACAAGCACTAGGACCGTTTGCCAAATTTCTTCAAGAGCATGGGATTATTGCCCAATACACCATGCCTGGATCTCCGGATCAAAACGGTGTTGCTGAAAGAAGAAATCGGACTCTTTTGGATATGGTGCGGAGTATGCTGATAAACTCCACACTTCCAAAAACATTGTGGACTGAAGCACTTAAGACGGCAACGTATATATTAAACCGTGTTCCTACCAAGGCTGTCCCTAAGACACCTTTTGAGTTATTCAAAGGTTGGAAACCGAGTTTGCATCATATGCGTATTTGGGGATGTCCGTCTGAGGTGAGAATATACAATCCACAAGAAAAGAAACTTGACCCGAGGACAATTAGTGCTTTCTTTATTGGATATGCACAATCTTCTAAGGGTTATAGGTTTTATTGTCCATCACATATTACTAGGATAGTGGAATCAAGGAATGCTAAGTTTCTTGAAGATGACTTGATTAGTGGGAGAGATCGATTTAAGAACTTAGTTTCTACTTTTGATCATATCGACTCTCACCCTTCTACGTCATCTAATGGAGTTGTACTTATACGCAGTGTTCCTTCATTAACACCCGCGGTAATACAACCCACCATTGACATTCCACAAGTTGCTGAAACTCAACAATTTCAGGATTTACAGCAAGTTCCTGAACCGATACAGACTGAACCAATTCAAGAACTACCCTTAGTTCCTGAAGAGGTAGTTGCCCCGCAACCTTCTCAAGGTATCGGTGGTTCAACATTAAGACGGTCTACTCGGATAAGACGTTCAGCATTACCTAGTTATTATGAATCGTATCTACAAGAATCTGACATTGGAGCTGAAAATGATCCTGAAACTTTTTCACAAGCCACGAATTGTGAACATTCTGATTTGTGGTTAGAAGCCATGAAAGATGAAATGAATTCCATGAAGAGTAATGGAGTTTGGGATCTTGTTGAGTTACCTAATGGGGCCAAGGCTATTTCTTGTAAATGGGTTTTTAAAACCAAAAGAGATTCATTAGGTAACATTGAAAGATACAAGGCCAGACTCGTTGCTAAGGGATTTACTCAAAAAGAAGGAATCGATTACAAGGAGACTTTTTCTCCTGTATCAAAGAAAGATTCTCTTCGAATTATCTTGGCTTTAGTTGCACATTTTAATCTTGAATTGCAACAAATGGATGTGAAAACTGCCTTTCTTAATGGTGATCTAGAAGAGGAAGTTTACATGAAACAACCTGAAGGATTCTCTTCTAAAGATGGTGAAACTTTAGTATGCAAGCTTAAGAAATCCATATATGGCTTAAAACAAGCCTCCCGCCAATGGTACATTAAGTTCGATGGGGTTATTTCTTCATTTGGTTTTGTTGAGAATCCCTCAGATCATTGTATATACCATAAGGTGAGTGGGAGCAAAATTTGTTTTCTAGTTTTATATGTGGATGATATCTTGCTTGCCACTAATGATATGGGGATGCTTCGTGACGTGAAACAATTCCTTTCTAAGAACTTTGATATGAAGGACATGGGTAATGCATCTTATGTCATTGGCATAAAGATTCATAGGGATAGATCCCGGGGCATACTGGGTCTATCGCAAGAAACCTATATAAACAAAGTTTTAGAAAGATTTCGGATGAAAAATTGTTCACCAAATGTAGCTCCCATAGCAAAAGGAGATAAATTCAATATGGATCAATGCCCTAAGAGTGACCTGGAGAAAGAATCCATGAAGATTATTCCATATGCTGAAGCAGTTGGGTGCCTTGGATACATTCAAGTATGTACAAGACCGGACATCGCTTTTGCTGTTGGAATGCTAGGACGATATTTGCAAAATCCAGGTATGGACCACTGGAGAGCTGTAAAAAGAGTTTTAAGGTACCTCAAAGGTACTAAAGATTACAAGCTTGGATTTAGACAGACAGATAACTTGGATGTTATTGGATATTCTGATGCGGACTTTGCTGGCTGTGTTGATTCTCGAAAATCGACTTCTGGGTACGTGTTTATCATGGCGGGTGGGGCTATCTCATGGAGAAGTGTTAAACCAACTTTAATAACTACTTCTACTATGGAAGCCGAGTTCGTTTCTTGTTTCGAAGCTACTTCGCAAGGTGTGTGGCTTAAGAATTTCATCTCTGGACTTAGGATTATGGATTCTATATCTAAGCCGTTAAAAATCTATTGTGACAACTCAGCTGCAGTCTTCCTAACTAAGAACGATAAAAGTGGGAGTCGAAGCAAACACATAGACATCAAGTTCTTAGCTATTAGGGAGCGTGTTAAAAGAGAAATTGTGGTCATTGAGCACATTAGTACTGAGTTGATGATAGCAGATCCCTTGACTAAAGGCATGCCTCCATTTAAATTCAAGGATCTTGCTGAAAAGATGGGACTTTCACCCAATTTGTAATTTGTATATATACATTCAGTTTTAATGAAATTCTTTTGCATTCAGAAATTTTCTCATTCTAGTATGAACACTTTAAATTTATTGAGAAAATATTTCAGTCGGATTTGAAATAAACATAAGGTTTATTTTCATTAAGTTTTTCTTATTTCCTAATTAAGTACTTAAAGGCAGTTTACATTTAATCATAATAGATATTACTCGCACTAATGAGGACATATCATTATGGTTAGTGTTATCTTGTACTTTGAGTTTGATATTTGCACCAAGTGGGAGAATGTAAGAACAAATAATAAAAGGTCAAAAGTATGAGTCCACTAAACTCCACTATGACCTTAAATCAGGGATACACTAACACCTAAATTAGGGATCCACTAATTTATGTTTTGTTCTTATTCAGAAAGTGGTGCAAATAATTAAGAATAGGAAAATTTTCATGATTAGTGCATTGATGGAATGCAACTATATAAAGGCCATCAAAATCCCCCTCACTGCTTGACATACAGTCTTGTACACCATCTGAGAGAGTTGAGTCAAGTGAGAGAAAAATAATTAGAAAGCTCAAGCAACAGCAGTAAGCAGATCAGGCAATCATCAAACAAATAACTATGGCTGGAGGTTAGATCCTATATTTCATATACTTCAGTTCAGTTTTAAATCTTACAGCTGCATCTCATCCTGCCTGATGGAGCTGAAGGAGCGGAAAAGTTTTGGGTTAAGGAGCTCCATCACACATATTTTGCTCATTTGTCTCCAATGATCTCCGTACGGGGAGAACACAACGTCCGAACTATTGTACATCAGTATCTTGGCGGCCGTAAGTTCTGGCCTGGTCGCAAAAACCAGGTCGTGAGTTCTTAGGAACTCTTTAGCCATCTCGGCCGAGGACACGATCACAGTTGAAATTTCTCCAATTTGAAGGTGCATTAGCCCCGACGACGACCCGTGCCTTTTCGCTAAATCTCTAAGCACGTGGTGGGCCGGCAATGAGCCACAAAAGTGGAGCAAGTTCCCGATCATCGGCAGCTTCCGCGGCCCGGCGGCAGGACTTTCCCACTGCGGCTTTTCATCGGCTTCTTCCATTTTGTGCGCACTAAAATCATGAAACAAACAAACAAGGCCAAACAAATATTCAAGTTTACGGCCTCCATTAGAGAATGAAACTAAAGAGCCAGCAAGCTAAGTATGAAGTAGCAAGCTAGCTAGATATATGCCTCGTTAATTTGTTCAAGCCCAAGGCTGCCTTTATATATACTAACCTAACAATTTTGGCAAAAACTTGTGTGAGACCGTCTCACCATGAGACGGGTCGGGTCAAGATGTAAATGTAACACTTATATGCACAAATGTCATACTTATATGCTCAAATGTAATACTAATTAGGAATAAAATTTTTGTTGCTTATAAGGGCAAATGTAATACTTTTATGGGAAAATACAATACTTTTACATTTCAAGATCGCTAGATCGATAGACTAATAGATTAAGTCCCCGGGCTCTGATACCGTACCAATTGAAATTACTTCGTGGATCTTGAATGCAAGACTTTAAGGGTTCAGAAATTATTTAACGTTTTTATAGTTATTAGTCCAGATTAGATAATACTAAAAGACAAACAAATATAAAAACAAAAGTAAAAGAAATTAATGAACCCGGACACAAGAAACGATCACACAGTTCGAAGCTAAAACTCCTACGTCTGCGGGGTTACTCAGCTTTCGCCCAATCCACTAGATGATCACCAAGCTTACAACAATTGGAATATATGCCCAAACATACAATCGTCCTAAACCAACACAACCTTCAACATCTACACTTGAATTGGCAAAACTGCAAGCCGGGAATTCTTCAATTCATCACCACGACTCAGCATCAACGTCAGTCTCAAAGACAGTAGCAAAATGCCATTAATTCTCCAAAGTAATTCACTTGAATTTCACGTGTGAAGCTCTGAACATTTAATGTGTAAAGAGATGTGATTTAGAGCTTCAAGTGCCTTCATATTTATAGCTTAGAAAACTCCTTAACAAACCTCACAAATATAGAGCTGAATAAGTCTTGATTAAATGAGAGCCATAATCCCTTAAAAAGCTGTTAGCCACATAAAATAAATATGTTGACTAATTCCTTGTTGAAAGCTTGCTGTCTGAGACAGCATCCGCTGACATAGCCTTCCTTTCAGCACTGGTGGACAGACTGACTGACGGTCCAAGAACAAATAAAAACTAGATGTAGGCTAAGTGTATTTTTGACAAATAATATAGCCAATTACAAAGGACCGTATATCATTTGTACACTTACAAACTCCTATAACAAACATCTAGGATTCAATAATCAATAGGATTAGGTTTTGTGAGTTGTTAACGAACACAAATAACATCAAATATTCAATTTGTATTTATATTTTCCTAGATGGTTCATAAACACCTAATTACTACTCAAATGAAATTCCAGTAAAACAGGCAAGAAATCATATAGAACCACTAGAATAATTAATAAGTATGCATCCCGATTAATTAAACTCATGAATTCAATAGAAATTAACCAACAAAAATACATAATACTATAGCGAATAAATAATTAAGTTTAAAGTCTCACAAATCAAATCATAGAATTCTAACTTGGAGTCAGTGCCGGTCCAAACATTGTATATGCCCCTGGGCAAAATTAAAAAAGGGCCCCTTTATGAAAAATTTGTTTTCAGATGATCAATTTGTTTTCTTCTTTTTCTTTTTTTTTCACTTCCGGGTGAATGTTTTTTAGGCAACATTGTATAAAAAAAATTATTATATATAAAATTGATCTTAAAAAAAAAAAAAAAAAAAAAAAAGAACAAAAGTACCTGGCATTTATGAATCAATCAATCCAAATTAGTCAATAAAGAATCTTTAGTTCGCCCAACGGTAAATATGTGTCTTCAATCCCTGCATATATATAATAAACCTAATAAACTTACAATTTCATTTTACTTAAAAATCCTAATAAATAGAATTAAAACAGAAATAAAATTCCTAATTCCAAACCCGTAAACATTTAAACAACAATACAATATAATTAGAAATGTATTAGGATTCCTAAACAACAATACAACCAAATCTGCAATTTTGAAAACTAAAATCCTAATTCCAAAATTACAATTCATCAATTCCTAATTAATCCACAATTATGCATTTCTGCAATTCATATGCAAACTAAATTCCAAATTTATTTAATTATTTAAATAGCAAAGTGACAATTACTCAACGTCTGGGTGGCGTCCCTTATACTCCTGGGCGGTGTGAGCGGTGGGTGTGCGACAACGTCTCTTTCAATCTTCGTGAATTCATTTCTCGACTTTCAGAAACAACTAACCATATTACTCACTCTGTCACATTTTATCTGTCCTACTTACTATTCATTAGTCAAATCAACTTTTTCTTTGTTTATTTTCTTTATTATTTTTTATTACTTATTTTTAAATTAAATTTTTTTTTTGTGTTTAATAGTACTTTGAGTGTTGTTTCTAAATATATAAATTTTGTATAATAATACTAAATTTAATATTATAAAAAAATTGAATTAAAAATAATTTCAGTCAAGCCTCGTTAATCGAACCAGACACATAAAATAGGACGGAGGGAGTGTTTGTTTAATATATAATAAATAATACTCCCTCCGTCCCATTTTATGTGCCAAGTTCGGTTAACGAGACTTGATTTAAGTTATTTTTAATTCAATTTTTTCATAATATTAAGTTTAGTATTAATATATAAAATTTATATATTTAGAAACTACACTAAAAGTACTATTAAACACAAAAAAAAACACTTTTAAAAAAAACACAAAAAATCAAATTTAAAAACAAGTAAAAATAATAAAGAAAATAAACAAAGAAGAAAAAATTGGTTTGATCCATGAATAGTAAGTAAGACAGATAAAATGGAACAACTAAAATATATATTATATATATAATACTCCGTATATCTTATGGCCTATGGGCCCATTAAAAATGGGCCATGGGCAGGTGCCCACCCTGCACCCCTCTGGGCCGGCCCTGCTTGGAGTTGGAAATCAAGAACTATAACTACTCATACTAGGACTTAAGAATTACAGAAATTGGAATAAGAATTTTTAAAGAAGAAAAAAGGTCGAGACCATAACCCGAACATGACTATTCCGTTTCTTTCTAACATAAATATTTTGCCTGGCCTCACGCATTGATCTGCCAAATTGGAGTCCAATATTGAATATTGGCTGAATTTATTTGTTTGAGTGCTCAAACAATAAATTAAAGTTCATTTTATGTTAGAAAATTTAGATTTTAATATTCCTAGTGTTGGTTTTATCTCCCACATAATGGTCAAACGGCAGGTCAACACCACCAAAAAATAGACTAACACTTGATCAGAAATTAGAGTGACTTTTTAGCCATCTTTGTGCTATAAATTGCCTTTGAGTACAATGAATTGCTTATGCTTCTCGAGGCTTAGAACCCCTATTTATATAAGCTAAGAGATTTCTCGCTTTAAGAAACTTCTAAACTACTTTAGGAACTCTTTCCTTATTACATTTAGGTATTTTCCTAATCTATCTCGACCTTCCTTCCATATCCTCCGCCTTCCGCCGCTTGACCCTTTTAGGAAACTCTCGTAACCGCCTTTCCTGCTTCGGCCTACCTCTCGGTCGGTCTGGACCGACTCATCTCCCCTTCGCTCCTTAGCGCGTCCTTTCCTTCATGGTAATTAGTTGTTTCAATAGTAATGTTCAATCACTCTCAGTCTAAGATCTTCAGCTGCCTTGTCACCTCTTCAACGATCCTTCGACCGACCGACCGACTGATCATCGGCCGACTCACGCCACATCGTCATACCTCCCTCCGAGTCCTCTTTCTCTCTTCCTCGATCGTCCCTTCCGCCTACACCGAGCTCTTGGTACCGAGCCTTAGTCTATCTCCATCACCTAGCTAGCACACAAGAGTGGTAGTAAATAAGGTTTTAAAAAAAGTGCGAGTATCTAATGACTTAAAAACTTGACTCTTAATCCTTTCATTTTTTTTTGTGTTGATTTTTCTGAATTAATATTTTTATAATATTACTTTTTTATTACAATGATGAGGTAGAGTTAACACAGTTCAGTGTTAGTGAAGGGATTAAGACAACCTCGGATGCTAGTGAAGTGAATTAACACCCAATTCTCCTTTTCCAGCACATGTTGCTAAACTGAAGGGTGGGTCAAAGAATTTTAATTTATTTCCTTCTCAGTCAAAGTAGTTGTTATGTGAAATGTTAGCTGCCAATTAAGAATGTGGTATTCTTTAATCTCATCGGTGAAATAGTTCTTTGACTGTGAAAATATTTATTTAAAAAAAATCAATGCATTAAAAACACATCATATATAATTAATGAAGTTAAATATGACAAATACTTCCCAGCGAAACAAAATTTTTATAAAACTTAAAATAAAAGACAATAAAGACGAACTACTAATTAGTTTATTGTTTCCATGTAGGAATTATGGATCCATGGGGCTCTAAAGTAGTTGGGAAGAAATTCAAACTCATAGTGCACATTAATTCTATCACATGAATAAGAAAAATTGATACGAGTTACTTTTGGGTATACCTTATTTCAATGTGTTCGGTAAGGATGATGGCAATATATATTCTCTGGGTTACTTAATTAGTCTCACTAATCAATAAATTTGAAAACAAAACACTACATCATATGAAAAAAGAAATTCAAACTTAGCTCCAAAATAGGTGGTTGAGTGAGTAGAACATTATTTTTGTATCAAAATATCACAAATTTAATTATTGTCAACTCTCTCGATCGAGTCCAACGCACAAAGTCTTCTTTGTGCAATTTCTCTCGTTATCCCAAAACAAAAACAAAAATAAAAACAAAAAGAGAGCAAAACAAAACAAATGAAAACGAAAAATATTCTAAATTAATACTTTAAAAATGTGACATACTGGACCATGTCTACAAAATTCTTTAGGGGAAATAGTTTTTTGGTTTATTTATAATTTTTCAATAGGCATTTGATTCCTACACTGCTAGGAATTTTTTATTTTCTGACTACTATTTCAACCACCTAAAAAAAGGGATAAGGGTTAAATAGACTCTCAAACTATACTCTCTGACGAACCTCCGACCAAACTCCAGCTAGTAAAACAACACTGGAAACTCCAGCAGTGTTGCCATCTCCGTCGAACGGAGATGGAGACCTCCAGTTCGATGGAGATGGAGACCAAACCTTTTGGTCTCCATCTCGATCCGTTCGACTGGAGATGGAGACCATTTTGGTCCCCATCTCTGTTGAACTGGAGGTGGAGACCAAGTCTCCATCTCCATCCGAACGGAGATGGCGACACTGCCGGTGGCAGGACGCGGCGTTTTCGGTGTTGTTTTACTTGCCGGAGTTTGGTTGGAGGTTCGTTGGAGTTGGCCTGAAATCTAGTTGACCTGCAATAACATGTTACAAATAGGTTAGAGGGTTTATTTGCTCTAAAATAACAAGTTTTTTGATGGCCTAATTTGAACTTTTTGAAGTTGGAGAGCCTAATTGCACAAATGAGTATAGTTTGAAGGTCTATTTGATCCTTATCCCCTAGAAAAATGGTAAAAAAAAAAGTGATATTTTTAAAATTTTTGTCGAAAGATTATGGTGAACGAAAATAAGTTGAATTTTCGACCACGGGTCGTCAGCAATTCTGATATCCGCCAATCTTTCTGGTGGTCAATTTTTCTGACCACTTTACAAAATTAGATGCCATTTCTAAACACCTTGTCGATTGTCAAAAATAGCGACAAAGATTTTTTGGATACTAAAAGTTGTCGGAACAAAGATTTTCGATTCGACTTAGGCCATTTCTGACCACTTTCAAATGGTCTGAAATTCCTTGATTTCCAACAATGCTAGTTATCTATCATTAAAAATTATTGATTTAGTCCCTTACTAAATGCAATCTATTAGTGTAATTCTCAACATCAACTAGGAAATTTTGTGCCAAAAAAAAAAAAAAAAAAACATCAACTAGGAAAATCCATCATGCACTTTAATGACTTTTAACTTTTGGGAGAAGTATGCTCATTAGTTTCAAAATAATCACAATGCAATTATTTAATTGGTAACCACGACCACTGAAAATTCATCCCAAAATATCAATTAGGAATTCGCTAATAAGTATTTATTTCTAATTCGGGATAAAGAATGACGAGAGATCTATGTTGAAAACAGGTCGGTCGAATCATTTTATAGGTCCGGGATCAAATAAAAATAAGGATCCTTAATATATAAAGTTAAATGATTGTATGGGTTAATTGCAAACAATTAAATGATAATTTTGAATTTTTGTATACATATAATTTTCTTTATTTGAAAAAAAAAACAGTTTAGATTAGTCTTGTAGTAGTGTCATTCAAACTTTGGGCCCTATATGAAGTTTAATTATAAATTAATTCAGTGTTCGATGATATATACGGAGTATCTATTAATTGTGATAAGTATATCATATGGTTTTAATTGTTAATTGAATTTAAAATTAATAAACAATTTTGAAGTCATGAATTCAAATTTTTACATATGCAAGTATTTTTTTTTAACTTTATCAAAAAATAAAAATCAAGCTAGGAGGCCGGCAAATTATTGCATGGACCATGGTCCACACAGTTGTGTGGACCAAAAATAAAAAGTACATTATTTTTGTATTGAAGGTACATTATTTTTGTACTGTAGGTACATTATTTGATATATACTATCAAATAATGTACCTTAAATACAAAAATAATGTACCCTAAAAGAATATACCTTCAGTACAAGAATAATGTACAAAAATAATATACCTTCCATGCAATAATGATTGTAGTAGCCCCTACCAACGTTGGGCTCGTGCCATCTCGATTGCCCTCAAGACCGGCCCTAGTTGAAAATATTATGTGAAAAATGTGACTGATTGTGACCGTGTACCCTATTGGCGTTGCCATTTTTATGGACTGAGAAAGACGATTCATATTAATACCTTTGGACTGAAATCCTTGTCAATCAATATCGCAAGAACACCCTGCATTATAGGGAGATAATGACATTGCCACAAGCTGGTTCCTAGAATTGATTAGATCATTTAATAAAATTAGTCTAATATTACAATTTTTCTAAAAGGAATATTGAATTATTTTTGAAGAAATCAAGTTGTGAGATGAGAAGAGAATGTACAACCATAATAAGAGAAAGAAAGAAGCATGACAGGCAAGCCGTATTTAAAATTTTACAGCGATTATAATAAATTTACGGTCAAAGGGCTATAACCATACACTATGCTTAACAAATACATTTAATTTGTCACACAAAGTAAACAATAATATCTCAAAAAAAAATCAATGCATTAAAAACACATCATATATAATTAATGAAGTTACATATGACATATACTTCCCAGCAAAACAAAAATCTTATAAAACTTAAAAGACAATGAAGACGAACTACCAATTAGTTTATTGTTTCCATGTAGGAATTATGGATCCATGGGGCTCTAAAGTTGGGAAGAAATTCAAACTCATAGTGCACATTAATTCTATCACATGAATAAGAAAAATTGATACAAGTTACTTTTGGCACTGTTGTAAAAATCCTCCGCCTAGGCATTAAGCGTCCCTAGATCGAAGCGAATTGTTCCCTAGGCGTCCGCCTAGGCAACCGCCTAGCGCCTAACTCAGCCGATTGGGCCAAGTTGGCGGCCGACTCGGCTGAATTTGGTCGAGTTAACTCGCCCAACTCGTAGAGTTAGTCGAGTTAACTCGATCGAATCGGTCTTGTTAATTTTTTTATTATATTTATATATATTTAAATTTATTTATTTATTAAAGTAAGAGAAGTAAGAGATATATAATATATATATATATATAATATAATATATGACATACACCACACACATGCATTATTTTTTTATTTTTATAGGTCGCCACCTAAATATCACCTAGACGTCGCCTAGACCGCTTAGGCGCTAGGCACTAATCTACCGTCCGACTAGTGCCTAGCGCCTATTACAACCATGCTTTTGAGTTTACCTTATATCAATGTGTTCGATAAGGATGATGACAATGTATATTCTCTGGCGTTACTTAATTAGTCTCACTAATCAATAAATTTAAAAACAAAACACTAATCATATTAAAAAATAAATTCAAACTTGGCTCCAAAATAGGTGGTTGAGTGAGTCGAATAATATTTTTCTATCAAAAATTACAAATTTGATTATTGTCAACTCTCTTGATCGAGTCCAACACACAGAGTCTTTTTTATGCAATTTCTCTCGTTATCCCAAAACAAAAACAAAAATAAAAACAAAAACAGAGCAAAACAAAACAAATGAAAACAAAAAATATTCTAAATTAATACTTTAAAAATGTGACATACTGGACCATGTCTACAAAATTCTTTAGGGGAAATGGTTTTTTGTTTATTTATAATTTTTCAATACGCATTTGATTCCTACACTGGTAATTTTTTATTTTCCGAATACTTTTTCGATCAACCTAGAAAAAGAGATAAGTGTTAAATAAACCCTCAAACTATACTCATTTATGTAATTAGGTCATTCAACTTCAACAAGCTCCAATTAGGCCCTTACCTTTGTTATTTTAGAACAAATAGTCAAATAAGGCCTCTAATCTATTTATGGCATGTTATTACATGTCACTAGACTTTCCGCCAACTCCGACGAACCTCCGACAAAACTCCAACGAGTAAAACAACACCGGAAACTCCGACAGTGTTACCATCTACGTGGAATGGAGATGGAGATTGGTCTCCATCTTCAGTTCGATAGAGATAGAGACCAAATCTCCATCTCCGTTCGGACGGAGATGGAGACCAATCTGTCGAACTGGAGTTGGAGATTGGTCTCCATCTCCAGTTCGAAGATGGAGACCAAATCTCCATGAGATGGAGATCATCATTTAATAAAATTAGTTTAAAATTATAATTTTTTAAAAAGAAATCTCGAGTTATTTTCTAGGGTAGTGAGATGAGAAGAAAATGTACAACCATAATAAGAGAAAAAGGCATGACGGACAAGTAGTATTTAAAAATTTACAACGATTATAAATAAACCTACGGTCAAAGGGCTATAACCATACACTATTCTCAACAAATAGATTTAATTTGTCACACAAAGTAAATAATAATATCTCAAAATTGAAATTATAGCTTACAATTTTATTTTATTTTTTTTGAAGAGTAGCTTGCAATTTTATAATCACACTATAAATAATTTTGGACTTGTGCGAATAAAAAATATGTTTTTAAATTTTTTTAAAATCATTGTAAAACCATTTTTCGAATTACTTATATCATTATATATATATATAGGGATGCACTCCCATGCGAACTGCCGCCCAGGTAAGAAATGAGAACGCTTCACAGCCATCCACGTGTCCAGATCAATGAATCAGATGCAATTTTAAAAAAATGACGCGTGGCATTTTGGTAAATAACTGGAACTTTGGTGCACCTAGTTTCACTTACAAGTGCACCTAGTTTCACTTATAAGTGCACCTATTTTCGCACCTATTTTCAATTACAAGTGCAAGTAATTTACCTTATTAATATTCATGCACCTATTTTCGCAAATACTTTTACTTACAAATGCAAGTAATTTACCTTGTTAATATTCATGCACATGGGTGCAACCTAGGTGCACCTAGTTATAACATTAGGTGCACTTAATATTGATGCTCACTGTACAATTCACTTGTACCTGTAATACATTTTACTTGCATTTGCAATACATTTTACTTACACTTGTGCAAGTAATTTACTTTGTTAACATTCATGCACCTGGTTGCAACCTATGTGCACCTAATTATAACATTAGGTGCACCTAGTTATAACATTAGGTACACTTAGTATTGATGCTCATTGTACAATTTACTTGCACTTGTAATACATTTTACTTGCACGTGTACACCTATTTTCACTTGCAGGTGCAAGTAATTTACCTTGTTAACATTTATGCACCTGAGTGCACCTATGTGCACCTAGTTATAACATGACGTGCACCTAGTTATAACGTTGGGTGCAACTACATTCCGGACACGTGGCATGCTGTGATTCGTCCGCATTTCTCTCCTGGGCGGCCAGTACGCATTTGAACGCGATCCTATATATATATATAAATTAAACACTTAATTATAATGATAAAATATAGTTATTTACACACAACAACAACAACAATAATTGTACATGGATTGAAAAATAAACACAACTATGAGTATCCTCGAATAGTTAATGAATTGAATGGATTTTTATTTTTATTTTTGGATATGGATATTTATAGATTTTTTATTTTATTATTATTTTTTTTTTCAATTTGTATCCTGAAATAATGATAATGTTGGACGAGAGTGTATCTCTAGGGATCTTCATCTAATATATGAATTTACATGCACTCCTTTAAAAAAATAAAAAGAAAATTAAACTCATCTGATCCTTGAGATCAAAGATGTTGAGAAATTTGTTTATCACCAAATTTAAGAAACAGCTACAATAAAGATGAGAACAAGTTCTTAAAATGTATATAACCAAGAACATAATAATTGCCCTAGCATAACTCAAGAGGAGTTGCTCATATAGGACTGTCTTATTAAAAACGCACAGTTTGTGCTATTAATACATAACTAGAGTGGCAGCGGATCTACGAGTAGGCCAATAATGTGAGGCTTCAAAACCTTTTCAGGACAAGTATACCCATCTTGGTTGTGCTGGTATGTAACAAAAATAATGCAAGTAAGGTTGAAAATGCGTAAGAGAATCTCAGAAGAAACAGGCGTTGGTTGAAGAAGTCCCTCGTTCAAATCTTTCAATGCAAGATCAGCTAATTCTTGAAACTTTTCCATTGCCTTTTCTAGTGATACGCCATATTCCTTCATGTAGCATTCAATACCAGTTGTAACTTGCCCTCTTTCTTTTTCACCCTATTAAAATATATCCAATGAGTAACAATAATGAATAGAATTAGTTGAAAAATGGGAAACACAGATTAACATATATAAATTAAAATATACAAATAAACCATATTGAATATTCCATTACATCAAAGGTGGCTATGTCGTCGATAAGTCTGCATATCGTGACGCCTGCTTCAAGAATTTTAGGATTTTTCATTAGCCAATTGAATGCTTGCTCATCAGCTGACTTCAACGTATAGCAAGATATTGTGGACAGCAAATAGTAAGCGGAAGTAGCGAATGCGTTTTTTAGGTATTCAGCAAATGCAGGCTGGTGTCCTTCATTACTAAACCATTTGGATTCAGTAAAGTAGCATCTCACAAGTTCCTTCATCTATTAGCAAACACATAGGTTAGTTAGATCAGAGTAACCAATGCAAATTAAAATACACATTAGCCCTTAGCTAGCAATTAAGCTTCCAATAAATCATCATAATTATATTATATTATTATAAATTATACTATACTTACTCGTTCCCTTCCATGTTGAACCGCATATGATCTTCCTTCCTTTGAAAGATCCTTTTCATCATTCTCAAATAGGTCTAACATAGCTTTAAAGCTAATTTTCATATAGTTTGGCAGGCGATTCATTTCGTTAATGTCCCACCTGAAAATAAAAGATGTAAATTGAGATAAAATTAAAATGAATGGCTTCTGATCTGCATGCGCTTTCATTAATTTTAAAATAATTAATATAATATAATATAATATATAACCTTTGTATGACATCTGTGTAGACTTCTAATTCTTCTACGGTACCATAAGCATCAAACGTGTCATCCACAATTGAAACAATTGAAATATTTTTTGCCAGCATGATTCTAGCCTTAGAATACTGAGGCTGAAAGTATACACCTAGTGCCCAAAAATAACATTCAACGGCTCTATCTCTTGCATAAGGAAGTGTTGCTATTAAGTTCAAATCTTTCCACCACCTACACCAAATGTACTTAGTTCAAAACAAAGCCAGCTATATATGTATAGTAAACTAACAAAATTAGCTATAATATAATATGAATGGTAGGTAGGTAACAAATTAATTAATTAAACTATATCAAACCTGGAGACTTCACTGAGCTCTTGCTTGTGCAACATCTGCAGCAAATTAAAATCCAATTTGGCAAAGCGGAGCAACTCATCGTTCCTCGAAGACTCGTCTTCTTCTTGGTACACCGAAATGAAAAAGCGCGTTTCCACTCTGGGCAGACCGGTGTGAAATGGCTGATCCAGGGCGTGCGTCACCAGCTTTTCTAAAGTGCTATTGGGTTTTAGATTTGGTAGTGCAGATCGGAGACGAGTCTCCGCAAAAGCGGTCACGCCTTCTAAAACCTCATCGTCACTGCGTGTTCTCACGTACGAAGCTTCGTACAGGCTCAGCAGACCCTTCACATCTGAGGTGTCTCTGAACTTTCCATTCTCGTCAACAAAGTTACTGAAAATATCTGCTTCCATACATAAGATATATATGAGGGATGTATGCATGGGAAAATAACAATTAATTAGTTAATTTAACTTGTTATAGTATATTAATTACCAGTAGAAATGTTGTAACCATGTTTCCTCATCACTCGAAACTGAATAGCAACAGTTTCCAAGTCATTCATGTGCACGGGGTGGGTATAAATATGTCGGAGTTGATCATCAATCTCTTTCTCAAAGTGATATGATATTCCAAGGCGTTGGAGCAAGTTGATGAATCTTATTTTCTGGGCCACATCACTGCTGCTTCCAGAAGCAATGGTCTGCAGGAGCGTAGCCCTAGTTTGCTCCTTCAAAACCTCAATCTCTTTTGCATATGCTTCAGCAACCTGCAGTAATTAAGTATATAAGCATGCATGTAAATTAAAGCAGTAGTAATGTAATGAATTGGATCCATTATATTCCAATTATTTAATTAGTACCTGATCGTCGATGGAGGATGAATGGAAGCCATAATCACCCCATAAACTGGGAGAGAACTTCACGAAGGGGCGTTCGATAAGGTTTTCCAAGTTCATTGCCATTTCGGGATCGGAGAAGGAGTGCAGAGATTGAGATATATTTAATTATATTATATAAGATGGAGCTGAGGCTGGTGAAGAAATGAAGGGCAAGGCAGTAGTATTTATACTACTCTACTCTACCTACTTTCCTAGTCATAGCATACCTATCTAATCAAAGCTCAGTCAAAATAATTAAAATATCTACAGCCGCCAGTTGGGTGCATTTAGTAAACAAAACTGTTTTATTTCCCATTACTTTTCAATTTAACTTTTATGTTTTATAGAAGCTTTTAATTTTTTGTTTACCATTAAGAAATTAAGAAAATATAATATAATGTTCAAATTTGTGTAAGTAAATTAAATATTTACGAATTTTGTTAATTTATCAAAATATTATTTCTTAGAGCATCTCTTCAATGAAAGGAGAGAGAGGGGGAGAGAAGGGGAGAAGGGTTAGAGAGGAGAGGAGGCGAGAGGCACTTATTACTCCGAAAAAATTATTTTAATTTATTTTGTTATTTAAACGTATTTTTATTTAAAATTAAATTTGAAATTATAATTATAAAGTTGAAATTATATGTCGATGTGGCCTTAGAGTTTGCACGAAAATTCATTGTACACACTAGTTTTATCATATGTGATGGTTTTAATTTGTTGGGATTGGTTCACCATAAACCGAATATAAATGTATAGAACAATGGTAGAAAAATAGTAATTTTATTACTCGGGATACCAAACCCAAAAAAAATATAGTGAACCAATAGATGTTGTTGTTGGAAGTTAAGACCCCAAGCCATTGGACTAGGGTGATCATAGTGAACCAATGGATGATGTATAAAGGGAAGACATGATGTCACTTTATAATGTTGAAAATCCTCTGAATGTTTGACAATTGTACGACCTTGGTAACGTTATTCTTCATATTATTCTTGGCTATACATATATCCCGATACTACTTTAATGTTAGTGATGTTCACCATTTTGTTCCCTTCTTTTGGCTACCATGACTTTCATTTTTCTTGGGTCAAAGTCGCACCAATAAAAATAAATATTTCTTGAGTCAAAATATTCTCAATAAAATAGTCCCTTGGGCCCAAAAGGTCCCATCAACGTGAATGGGAGAAATTGGCACGAGTTATTATCTGGATATACCTTATTAGGCTTTTGGACATATATTCTATGGGGTAGCCTCAGTAACTGAAAAAATTAAAGCAATATATTATATTGAAAAGAAGTTTAATGTTTTACTTAAGGGTGTTTAATGTTTTACTTAAGGGTCACACTTATGTGAGACCGTCTCACGGATCCTTATTCGTAAGACGGGTCGGGTCGGGTCAAAACATCATGCAAATGTCATACTTATATGTGCAAATGTCATACTTATATGCTCAAATATAACATTAATCAAGAATACAATTTTTGTTACTTATAAGAGAAAAAGTAATACATTTTTCATAATAAGTAATATTGACAAGTATCACTTACTTATAAGGGCAAATATAATATACTTTTGAGGAAAAATGTAATACTTTTAAATCGAAATGTAAAAGTATTGTATTTTCCCTTAAAAGTACTACATTTACCCTTATAAGTAAAAAAAATTTTATTCTTAATTAGTATTACATTTGAGCATATAAGTATGACATTTGTGCATATAAGTGTTACATTTGCATCTTGACCCGACCCGACCATACCCGTCTCATGGTGAGACGGTCTCACACAAGTTTTTGCCTTTACTTAAAAGTGTGAAATATTGGAGCAAGTCTAGTAATTAATTCTTAGTTTTTATTCTTAAAAAAATATTATAAATTTTTTTAACAAATTAAAAAGACATCATATACAAGTATGTAGTCAAGTTAAACACAACAAATACATACTCTTTAATTAAACCCAAAAAAATAAAATCATGTACTAACAATTTTATATTAAAATAAATTAAATATTCTTAATATGATTTTGGCGATTGATGAGTCAGTAAGTTAATTTATTTTTTATTGAACTGATAAGTCTATAATGACCTTACTAATTTTGGCCAAAAGTAATTAAAGACTTATGCAATGAAGTTATATAATGTATTAATTTATAGTTTTTCTTTATATATATATATATATATATATATATATATATATATATATATATATATATATATATATATAGACACACACACATAATTGAGACCTCAATTATAGTTATATGTAAATTCTTCAATTTGCAAACTAATATTTTAAAATACTAATTTTTGTCCTTAAAAGATTGATTATATAATCAAAATTTTGTATTTAAGTTCTCAAAGTAGAGAAATTTTATTTTTTTTCCAGACATAACTCATACGATCAAATTGTGATAAAAGTAGCCAAAGATCTTGTGGTCTGGTGGCACCCAATGTCCCGTTTTACACTCCTGACTCTTTGTGTTTCAGTAGGTTGAGAAATTAGTTATGAACAGATACTACATTGTAACAGAGTCAGTAGTATTCAAAAAAAAAATTTGTGATAAAATATATATTGTAATTAAAGTAATATTTTTCAAATAGAAAAATTAAAATTAGTAGTTGGTACTACATTGAAAACATTGTTTGGTATAAAATATTACTAATTTTTGTCCTTAAAATATTGTTTGGTATAAAATATTACTTTAATTAGAATATATATTTTAATCACAAGTTGCCCTTCATTTCTTCACCAACCACTTATATATACAATTTTTATTAAATATATATATTCTAATTATTTAGTCTAATTTTGTACAACAAACAATGTTTGGTTAAAGTAAAGAGAAAGATAGTGCATTATTAGAATAATAATTTTAGTATGACATTCATACTTTCTAGTGTGATGATTAAAAAATAATATAGTTTAACTCTTTTCTTTTACTGAAAGAAGAAAGTTATATTACGTAAATATTATTATATTTTAATTATTACCACAAATGAGAAAACACTTATAATTTTTTTTTTAAAAAAAGTAACGTCATATGAATTCCTTTTATGTATACTAATTTGATTGTTATAATAATAATAATAATAATAATCCCCCACTGAATTGTAGGCAATGATAATAATAATAATAATAATAATAATAATAATAATAATAATAATAATAATAATCCCCCACTGAATTGTAGGCAATAACAATAACAATAATAATCCCCCACTGAATTGTAGGCAATGATCAAATTTTTGACATTTGAATATTTAGCTTCAATAGTCCACAGTGACTGTTCTTCCTAAAATGTTGCCGACAAGCTAATGTTTATTTATTTCAAAAGGTGTTCCAGGTCTTTATCCGTCCGTTTAATGATTGATATAAGTAGAATTAAACTCAAGTTCTCCCAAAAAAAATTTTCACAAAGAAAGCTCACTTGTCACTTAAATTATCTATTGAGTTGCTGACAAGCTAATTAACAATATGATATATATGACATATATGAGGACAATTGTATGTTCTACCTAAAATGTTGGTGACTAGCTAATTAACAATGTGATATATATGACATATATAAGGATAACTGTTCTACCTAAAATGTTGGTGACAAGCTAATTAACAATATGATATGACATATATTAGGATAAATTTGAACATGTAGTCTTCTAAGGCAGCGCTGTATAGGTTTTCAAAAAAAAAAAAAAGGCAGCGCTGTATAAATCAAGGAAAGCTCATTTTTTTCCAACGATTAATAATATTATACTCAGGCCAACGATTGACAATTCCAACATGCACGCAATTTACTTTTCAAGAAGAAAGATAAGCTCAAACTACCACTAAAAGCTACAAATCATCCATCACTTATATATCATTACTATTGCTTTCACGCTGTCATTGTGTTTTTAATACAATATATTGTCTTTAGGGAGAATATATTCTAATAAATTCTTTCTGGGGAATATCATTCTTTAAGAAAAAGGTAAAACAATTATGTGAGACCATCTCATGAATTTTAATCCGCGAGACAGGTTAGATCTTTAATTTGATTAACGAGGTCAAAGATTCGACCCATTAATTGATAATTTGACCAATTAATCAAAGATCCGATCCGTGAGAAGGTCTCACACAAGTGTTACTAGGGATGGCAATGGGTCGGGTGTGGGTCGGGGAGGGCAACATCCATCACCCGATCCACTTTACATTTTCTCCACCACCCCCACCCCCAACCCGCATCGGGTAGACTTTTAATTTTCAAAACCCACCTCCACCCCACCGGGTGCGGGTGCCCACCACTTATCAACTTATTATATTTTTCAAAAAAATATTTAAATTACTTATACATAATAAAATAAAAAAAATTCATTAGTTATACCTAAAACATAAAATAATAAAAATATTTCAATATAATAACTAAATTGTTAATTTTTAAAAATAAACTTAGTAGCTTAGATATAAAAATAGTAAAAAGTTACCCAAAGTTATTGAAAATTTTATAATTAACTATATACTAGTACTACTTATTTTAATATTTTATATATATACACACACATGGTGGGTCGGGTGGGGTTCTAGGCGGGTTTTGTACATAGAACCCGAATCCAACCCGACCCACAGCGGGTTTACTTTTTTAAGACCCACCCCCGACCCACCACCCACTATCACCCAAAAAAACCCAATCCATGCGGGGTGGATTCAGGTGGATATCCACGGGGCGGATTGAAATTGCCATCTCTAAGAAAAATAGTTCATTTATAATTTTATTTATTATTGTTTTAAAAAGATGATTAATTATGGCAAGCAAATGAAAGTTAAGGTTATAATAATATGAAAAAATTAAAAGAACATAGAATTAATTGATTCGAAAATAATATTTCTGGAAAAATAACAAGCACAAAAAACGAAAGGGTTTTTTGGGTAGGTGATAAGCTTGAGTCATGTAATGACTACACTATCTCACACGAGTTAAGCCTGTTCAGGCTCATTTAATGTATGCGAGAGAGAGCCTCTATGCTATACAATTCAATAAGCCTTAGAAAAGCTCTTGTATAAATAGTGGTGCAAACCCATTTTCCAAACTAATGCGAGACAAAAACTAATTTAAAGTTTTTCCCTTCATTTTTCAACTTAAATGGGTCAACTTTGAGAACCAATTTCTCATTCACCCATTATCTGTTTTGAGCGTACAATATATCGATCTCTTTGTCTAACTACGAAAAACCCGAATACACTTTTACCTGACCCAAATCGTAAGTGAACCCCACATATATTTGTACCACAATATAGTCACTTAAAATGTCATTTAATGCTATTTTTCCAACAATCCCCACATGAATGAAATTGATTTTCGGGGTTGTTTTGAAATAAAATAAAAAAACAATTGTATTCAATAGGAGTAGTTACTCTACATAATGCTCTAGACAGAAAGTAATGAAAATAACCAGGATAAATAAAAAATACACAAGATATTTTTTATTGTAATTGGAAAACCCATCCTACTCTGCAGGGCCACGTCCAAAACTTTATACTAAAGATCAAGTGATGTTCTTACAAGTACAAGGTTCAAATGATTTGCAAAAACTAGGTCTACCACATATTTTTGACATCAACTTTATGCATGCAGCAACTTTGCAAGAAAGTTTCAAAAATACAACTTTATACAATTTGAAGTTTCTTCACGTATCGTTGTAAATAAGGTGCCTATATTTTAATCCTCAATCTTATTTGTAAGATAGGTCGAGTCTAATCAACATGCAAATGTCATACTTATATGTCCAAAAATAATATATTAACTGCCAACACATAATTTAAACGTTGTTTTGAACCATGATTTACAATACAAGGTAAATCTTGGTCCATAGTATAACAATTTTGTGACTCTGTGAGCCGTCAACGTGAGGAAGTAAAAGATCAGACAACTTTTCAAATCAAACACCTTAGAGCATTATATTCCTATCTATGGTTATTTGAGGGGTTTATGTTAGAAATAATCCAAGTGGCATAGGAAAAGAGAGGAGAGAGAGGAAGAAGGAAGCATCTGCAAGTAAAAGGTTCATGCTACAATTAAATCTGACAAATTATTGTACTGTGGGTGCGTGCACTGCACGCGTCAGGCGCACCTGACGCATTGATTTATTTATTTATTATTTTTTATATATTAGATTTGTTTGTTTTTTTTTTATCTCCTCCCATTTTCTCTTTCTTAATCACACTTACAAAAACTTCTCAATAACTGTGAAATAACTCCATTGATAAGGATGCTCTTAGAGTTGAGGACCCCATATCACATCATCTCATTATATACGACATAAGGATGTGGGGGTCGGGTTAATATGAAAAAATTATACTTAATTATACTTAAAAATGTAATATTAATTAAGAATAAAATTTTGTTACTTATAAAAAAAAAGTGTAATATTTTAAAAAAAAACTGTAATACTTTTACATTTTGAAGTAAAAGCATATATTTCTAATCAAAATATTACACTTTCCTTTATAAGTAATGATGACAAATGTTTGTTACTTATAAGAAAATATGTAATTAATATTAATGTTGACAAATATTTATTACTTATTCCCATATAAATAATAAATAGTTTATTCTTTATTAGTATTACATTTTTCAATATAAGTATTATATATATATATATATATGATGAAGAATACAGAGTATAAATATAGTACAAAAGCTGAACCGCTCTAAACCTATTGTGAAGGAAAAAATATATATATACTCCGTAACAAATTAGACTAAGCAATATTGACTATTCTGAAGGAAAATAAATTGGACTGAAATCCTTGTCAATCAATGTCGCACGAACACCCTGCATTATAGGGAGATAATGACATTGCCACAAGCTGGTTCCTAAAATTGATTACATCATTTAATAGAACTTTTCCATTGCCTTTTCCATTGTCTAAAACTACAACAATTATAAATAAGCCTATGGTCAAAAGGGTTATAATCACGGACTATGCTCAGCAAATACATTTAATATGTCACACAAAATAAATAATAATATCTTAAAATTGAAATTCTAGCTTGCAATTTTATAATCACACTATAAACAATTTTGGATTCTTTTTTTAGTACTAAACAATCATGGACTTGTGCGAACAAAAAATATGTTTTAATTTTTTTTTAAATCATTAAAAAACCATTTTTCGAATTACTTATATATATATGTGTGTGTGTGTATTAAACACTTTAATTATAATGATAAAATTAGTTATTTACACACAACAACAACAACAATAATTGCACATGGAATGAAGAATAAACACAACTACGAGTATCCTCAAATAGTTAATGAATGGATTTTTTTAAAATGGATATGAATAGATTTTTTTTTTTTATTTCTTCTCTTTGTATTTTCTAATAGTGATCAACAATATTAGCTGAGAGTGTATCCATAAGGATCTTCATCTAATCTATGAATTTATTACATGCACTCCTTAAAAAAAAAAAAAACAAAAACAAAATTAAACTCATCCTTCAGATAATGGATCTTCAGAAATTTATTTATCACCAAATTTAAGAAACAGTTACAACGTTGATGAGAACAAGTTGTTAAAATGTATGACTACGAACATAATAATTACCCTAGCATAACTCAAGAGGAGTTGCTCATATAGGACTGTCTTATTAAAAACGCACAGTTTGTGCTATTAATACATAACTAGAGTGGCAGCGGATCTACGAGTAGACCAATAATGTGAGGCTTCAAAACCTTTTCAGGACAAGTATACCCATCTTGGTTGTGCTGATATGTAACAAAAATAATGCAAGTAAGGTTGAAAATGCGTAAGAGAATCTCAGAAGAAACAGGCGTTGGTTGAAGAAGTCCCTCATTCAAATCTTTCAATGCAAGATCAGCTAATTCTTGAAACTTTTCCATTGCCTTTTCTAGTGATACGCCATATTCCTTCATGTAGCATTCAATACCAGTTGTAACTTGCCCTCTTTCTTTTTCACCCTATTAAAATATATCCAATGAGTAACAATAATGAATAGAATTAGTTGAAAAATGGGACACACAGATTAGCATATATAAATAAAAATATATAAATAACATAGAATAGAATATTTCATTACATCAAAGGTGGCTATGTCATCGATGAGTCTGCATATCGTGACGCCTGCTTCAAGAATTTTAGGATTTTTCATTAACCAATTGAATGCTTGCTCATCAGCTGACTTCAACGTATAGCAAGATATTGTGGACAGCAAATAGTAAGCGGAAGTAGCGAATGCGTTTTTTAGGTATTCAGCAAATGCAGGCTGGTGTCCTTCATTACTAAACCATTTGGATTCAGTAAAGTAGCATCTCACAAGTTCCTTCATCTATTAGCAAACACATAGGTTAGTTAGATCAGAGTAATCAATGCAAGTGAAAATACACATTAGCCCTTAGCTAGCAATTAAGCTTCCAATAAATCATCATAATTATACTATACGTACCCGTTCCCTTCCATGTTGAATGGCATATGATCTTCCTTCCTTTGAAAGATCCTTTTCATCGTTCTCAAAAAGGTCTAGCATAGCTTTATAGCTAATTTTCATATAGTTTGGCAGGCGATTCATTTCGTTAATGTCCCACCTGAAAATAAAAGATGTAAATTGGGATAAAATTAAAATGAATGGCTTCTGATCTGCACATGCACATTACTTGTCAATTAATTCAAAATAATTAATAATATAATATATAACCTTTGTATGACATCTGTGTAGACCTCTAATTCTTCTACGGTACCATAAGCATCAAACGTGTCATCCACAATTGAAACAATTGAAATATTTTTGGCCAGTATGACTCTAGCCTTAGAATACTGAGGCTGAAAGTATACTCCTAGTGCCCAAAAATAACATTCAACGGCTCTATCTCTTGCATAAGGAAGTGTTGCTATTAAGTTCAAATCTTTCCACCACCTACACCAGATGTACTTAATTAGTTCAACAAAGCCAGCTATATATGTATAGTAAACTAACAAAATTAGCTATAATATAATATAATATGAATGGTAGGTAGGTAACAAGTTAATTAATTAAATTATATCAAACCTGGAGACTTCACTGAGCTCTTGCTTGTGCAACATCTGCAGCAAATTAAAATCCAATTTGGCAAAGCGGAGCAACTCATCGTTCCTCGACGATTCGTCTTCTTCTTGGTACACTGAAATGAAAAAGCGCGTTTCCACTCTGGGCAGACCGGTGTGAAATGGCTGATCCAGCGCGTGCGTCACCAGCTTTTCTAAAGTGCTGTTGGGTTTTAGATTTGGTAGTGCAGATCGGAGACGAGTCTCCGCAAAAGCGGTAACGCCTTCTAAAACTTCGTCACTGCGTGTTCTCACGTACGAAGCTTCGTACAAACTCAGCAGACCCTTCACATCAGATGTGTCTTTGAACTTCCCATTCCCGTCAACAAAGTTACTGAAAATATCTGCATTGCAAGAATTCATAATATAGATTAGGGGTACCTTGGGAGAATAATAATTACTTAATTTAACTTGTTATAGTATATTAATTACCAGTAGAAATGTTGTAACCATGTTTCCTCATCACTCGAAACTGAATAGCAACAGTTTCCAAGTCATTCAAGTGTACAGGGTGGGTATAAATATGCCGGAGTTGATCATCAATCTCTTTCTCAAAGTGATATGATATTCCAAGGCGTTGGAGCAAGTTGATGATTCTTATTTTCTGGGCCACATCACTGCTGCTTCCAGAAGCAATGGTCTGCAACAGCGTAGCCCTTGTTTGCTCCTTCAAAACCTCAATCTCTTTTGCATATGCTTCAGCAACCTGCAGTAATTAAGTATATATTCATGCATGCAATTAAGCTATGTATGCATGTAAATTAAAGCAGTAGTAATGTATTCAATTATTGAGTACCTGATCGTCGATGGAGGATGAATGGAAGCCATAATCACCCCATAAACTAGGAGAGAACTTCACGAAGGGGCGTTCGATAAGGTTTTCCATTTCGAGATGAGAGAAGGAGTGCAGAGATTGAGATATATTTAATTATTATATAAGATGATCGAGGCTGGTGAGGAAATGAAGGGCAGGGCAGCAGAATTTATACTACTCCGCTCTGCCGGCTAATCAAAACTACCGGCTACCGGCTACTGCCACCAATTGGGTGCATTTAGTACACAAAACTGTTTCCCATTACTATTTTAAAATTTTTATTCTTAAATTTCGACTTTAGTTTATTTTTAATTATATTAATTATTGATATATTTAGTACTCCATATTTAAAATTTTGTATTCTCTAGACTATTTGAAATGGGAATTTTAATTTATGAAATTATGTTTATAATTTAAAAATTATTTTTTATTTAAAATTGAATTTAAAATTATAATTATAAAGTTGAAATTATGGACCGATGTAACTCTAGAGTTTGCAAGAAAATTAATTGTACGCACTAATTCTACCATATGTAATGATTTAGTTGGGATTGAGTTCACCATAAACAAGATATAAATATAAAGAATACTTGGTCGAAAAATAGTGATTTTATTACCAAGACACTCATATATATATATATATATATATATATATATATATATATATATATATATATATATATATACACACATATATACATACTTTCTCTGTCCCGTTTTATTTGTCATACTTACTATTCATTAGTCAAACTAACTCTTTGTTTATTTTCTTTATTATTTTTTCTTATTTTTAAATTGATTTTTTGTGTTTAATAATACTTTTAGTGTAGTTCTAAATATATAAATTTTGTATATTAATACTAAATTAATATTATGAAAAATTGGATTAACAATCACTTGGCTTGAATGCAAGTTCGAACTTGAGTTTGAGATCGAGCTCGAGCTCGAGCTTGAACAAACAAGCTGCTCGAAAATTTCCGAGTTCCAGCTCGAGTATCAGTTCTCGAACTCGATCGAGCTCAAGCCACCCAAGGCTCGAGCTCGGCTCGGCTCGTTTACACCCTAGACAAGTGTATGACCTTGTTTATGTTATTCTTCATTCTTGGTCATACATGATGTGTTCCCTAGCTACTACTTTAATCAGCATTGTTCACCATTTTGTTCTCTTCTTTTAGGCTACCATGATTTTTATTCTTTTTAGTCAAAATCTCACCAATAAAAATAAATTCCTCTTGAGTCAAAATATTCCCAATAAAATAGTCTCCTGGGGCCGTTATGTCGTCTGCTTCTCCTCCCAGCCGTCTTTTTTTATTACTGCCGTTTCTTTTATTCTGTCGTGTTTGCGTAATTGCGTGTTTCCACAATCCCTGCTGCCCTTTTCTTTTATTTTCTTTATAGCATAAATATTTGACCTGACCCCACGCTTTGATCTGCCAAATTGGAGTCCAATATTAGCTTAACTTATTTGTTTGAGCACTTAAACATTAACCGGATGATTGATTGAAAGAAATGAATTAAGTGAAAAAAGAATTATAATTTGGTTAGAAAAGAAGTGATTTAAAGACTAAAATGCCCTTATGTAATATTAGTGAAGGGCAAATATGTCATCAAGTTTGGATTGAACCTGTGACCTTTCACTTGGAAGGGCCACAACTATGCCACTTAACTACGAATTAAGCGTCAATAAAAAACAATTTTTTTAAAATCATATTACAACACTAATTCTACCACGAGAATGGAAAAATTAACATGATGAGTTTGGTTATACAATATACATGCATTTAGTGGGGTCACTTAATTTCCGAAGTCCACAGTCCTGCATTTTACTAAATGTTATTGACAAGGCAGATCCAAAAATGAATTAAAAAATGTTAATAATAAAATATCGAATATCGATAATATGGTTCAAATACATAGTACATTATAAGTTACAATATAATGCTTATGATGAATTATAAGATAGTTAAGGCGGAGTCAGAAATATAATTTAGTAGGGCGAAATTTTAAACCACTTTGAAATGCCACAAAAATATTATTTATGACAAAATATTCTATTTATATTATATTTATAAATATCTTTCTTTTAATTAGATCAACTTTAAGTTTTTTTATTTTTAAACTAATTCAATTCTGATGAATTTTGTAGATTACATTGACCAAATGATTCATAGAAAAATAGAATTTTAAAGGTCATTTGTCATGACTAAATCAAAAAATAAAAAAGCTAAAATAAAGTTTCTTCTCTCTCGTGGAGGTTTGAAAAGGAAAATAAAGTAAAATGATATTGGTTCTGTTTGGCAGAATTTATTTAAAAGCTTATAACTTATTTTAAATAACTAATAAGCTCCCTGTTTGGTAGTGTCTCCAAAATAAGTTAACTTTTTTTTTTTCATTTTTATCTTTATTATTTTAAATAAATGACATACTTTATCCCTCTCAATTAATACTATGTAAGCATTTTATTATTATTTTTTAAAGATTATTATTTTATATATATATATATATATATATATATATATATATATATATATATATATATATAGAGGATAATAAACTAAGCTACTTTAATGTTTTTTAAAAAAAGAAATAAACAAAGCTACTTAAACATTTGTTGATTTGTATATACATTATATTTTTATATATAAGTTAATAATATTATATTCCACCCCTGGTTATTGACAAGCTAACAAGATGACATAATATTATGTTGCCAACTTGCAAGGTAGTTTTGGAACAATTTTTAGGCTGTGGAAATCAAGAAAACCTCTTTCTTTCTTCCTAAGGTTTAATAATATTATGTTGCCAACTTGCAAGGTAGTTTAGTTAATCACAAAGGTAAAATTTAGAAACAATGTCTCAGGATTGAATATCACTAGTGGTAGTGTAGAAGCGAATTTTCAAAATGAGAGGCTCCTTATGCGCAGTATTTAAATATCTAACTTCTGTGTTCAACCGAGTTACAATGATTTACATCTTTCCAATGTCGATTCGGGGCACAGGGCGTACTTGAGATTGAGAATTCAACCTTTTTGAAAACAACGATTAATGTTATTATTCCGGCCATTTCTGTTATCTCCAATGCATTCGTTGTACATAAATTCCAGTGCATTTCACATCAATATTATGCAATGTTGATGCTCTATTTAAATTATGTTTAAATTTTAATTTAAATATTTTTGCTTATTTTAATAATCCTTTTTTAAAAATTATACTCATATTCTATTTAAATTTTAATTTACTTTTTATACTAATTTTTTATTTTTTTTTATTTGCTTTCCTAATTTTGATTTAATTTTTATGCTAATGTTTATATTTAGTAATTGTAATCTGTTTATTTTAATATTCTAAAACTTTGATAAATTTCATATTTTAAAAATTATGTTTATTTGATATTCTATTTATATTATGTTTAAATTTTAATTTAATTTTTGTTTATGCTAACATTAAAATACTTTAATTTTAATATTTTGTAAAAATGATATTTCATTTATTTAATATGATAATTTTAATTCAATTATTGATGAAAATTTTTTATTAAGAATATAAGTATGGAAGTAAAATTTAAGAATATATAATTCATTGGTAAATGTATCATCTTCCAATTGTAGCACGTGAATGGACAAAATAATTGACATCAGTTTGGTTATACGATATATTTAGAGGAAAATATAATAATCATCTTCCACAGTGACTGTTCTACCTAACATGTTGACAACAAGCTAATTAAATTAACAAATATATATATATATATATATATATATATACCTATACACACACGGGTAACACTTATATGTTAGACCATTTCATGAGTTTCATTCCGTGAGGCGGGCCGAATATTTGATTAATGGGTCAAGTATCTGATTAATGGTCGGATTTTTTACCTGAATAATTAAAGATTTTACCCCTCTCACAAATTGAGACCGGTGAGACAGTCTCACACAAATTTTTGTCATATATAACATATTTAAGTATAAGGGGATGTTTTTTCAAAAAATATATATATATATATAAGGTGATGTTCTACCTAAAATATTGCCGACAAGCTAATTAACAATATATATGATATGACGTATATAATGATAACTGTTCTACCTAAAATGTTGTGGACAAGTTAATTAACAATATGATATGACGTATATAAGGATAAATTTGAAGTTGTAGTCTTCTAAGGCTGCGCTGTTCAAATCAAAAAAAAAAAAAAAAAAAAGGCTGCGCTGTAGAAATCAAGGAAACCTCATTTTTTTTTCCAACGATTAATAATATTATACTCAGGCCAAAGATTGACAATTCCAACATGCATGCATTTCACTTTTCAAGATGAGCTCAAACTACCACTAAAAGCTAGAAATCATCCATGAATTAAGGGTCAATATGATACAATT
Source organism: Ipomoea triloba (assembly GCF_003576645.1). Classification (NCBI taxonomy): domain Eukaryota; kingdom Viridiplantae; phylum Streptophyta; class Magnoliopsida; order Solanales; family Convolvulaceae; genus Ipomoea; species Ipomoea triloba. Next base: position 26,776,664 of record NC_044930.1, on the reverse strand, counting down.
TTTTTTTATTAAGAAAAAGCATATTACAACAATAATTCTACCACGTGAATAAAAAAAAAAATTGACATGAATTTGATTATACAATATATATTTAATGGGGTCACGTTACTTCCATATTCCACTGTCCTCCCGTTTTTTAACTAAATGTTATTGACAAGCTAACAAGATGACATAAGGAATAAGTTGAACAACATTTACTCATTCTTTCTTCCAACGATTAATAATATTATATATCCAATGCATCAGTTGTACATAATTTCAATGCATTCCACATAAATATTATGCAATGTTGATGCTCTATTTAAATTATGCTTAAATTTTAATTTAAATATTTCTGAAAATTTAATTTTTTTAAAAAATTCTATTCATATTATATTTAGGTTTTAATTTACTTTTTGTACTAATTTTATATTTTTTATTTGCTTTCCTAATTTTGATTTAATTTTTATGCTAATGTTTACATTTAGTAATTGCAATCTGTTTATTTTAATATTATTAAACATTGATAAATTGCATGTTTTAATAATTATGTTTATTTTGATATTCTATTTATATTATGTTTAAATTTTAATTTAATTTTTGTTTATGGTAAATTTAATATACTTTAATTTTAATATATTTATTTTACTATTTTTTAATTTTGATATTTTATTTATTTAATATGATAATTTAAAATTAATTATTTCTTCTACTTTTTATATTAGAGTAATGTTAGATGCATGGCCTTTCTATTTTTCTCCTCCAATCCATCCGTCATGATATGACTTTAGTTAATTGGTTACTAAATTCTCTAATTAGTGGTGTTCCAGCCAATTAATAGACATTCAATGAATGAAAGTCATGTCATGAGGAAAAATTCATGAGTAAAAAACATTTTCCTTTATACTACTCCGTATGCTACTTTTATTTTATCTTTTTCTCTTAATATTATATTTATGAGTCATTTCCATTTTTGGTCCTACTGTTATTGACTTATTGGGGAATTGTCAATTTTAGTTCACTTCATTAATTTTTGCCACATTGCGGCGAGTCTTATTTAGTCTTTGCCACTTTTAGTCCACCGTTAAAACTTTCGTCAAATAACCATCCAAAATAGGGGTATTTTGATCTTTTCATGCTTTGATCTCCTTTACCCCTTGTAGTGGTTTTCCTTACAGATTTTCATCCAATGAAGAGGTCCGGCAAAAGCCATGGCTTTGTAATGTGGCTGACATAGCTTTCGTCGGACCTCTTCAATGGATGAAAATGTGTAAGGAAAACCACTGCAAAGGGTCAAGGAGATGACCAAAGTATTAAAAGACCAAAAATACCCCTATTTTGGACGGCAATTTGACGAAAATTTTAATGGTGGACTAAAAGTGGCAAGGACTAAATAAGACTAGCCGCAATGTGGCAATAATTAATGAAGTGGACTAAAATTGACAATGTCACAATAACAGTAGGACCAAAAATGGAAATGACTCTATATTTATTTACTATATGTTTTGCAATGTTACTAAATTTTTGGTATTTTTATATAAAAAAAAAACACGGATTATTCTATAATTCTTTTAATTAATTATCATATTTAATTTTTAAAATTTATTATTATCAATATTTTAAATAAGTTGCATTGTATGCCAAAGGCCTTGTGGTCAAGCGGTATGAAGTAATTCTCCCAAGTAGGAGGTCAAGGGTTCGTCCCTCAGTGGGGACAATGTTGACTTTGTTGGGCTTCTGTAGGTTGAGAAAGTATATGGACACATACTAAATGTAACAGGGTCGATAGTATTCAAAAAAAAAAAGTTAGGCCTTTAATAGGAACTAAAAAATGTTGATGTAATTATTTGATGAAATGAATGGTTTAGATTTTAGTAATTTTTATTTTCTATTTTAACCTCTATTATGTCATTTACTTTCCCTAAATACCCTTGCAACTCCATTACTGTAAACTTTATTAACGGAATATTCTATTAATTATTTATTATTTCTTAACTTACTCATTGAATTTCATAAGGAAGGTGTTAGTTTCGAACCTCATTCAAATTAAAGTTGGCATAATTGTTGAACATATACTATGAATATATTTTAGTGTATTAAAAAACATAGAATATAAAATTTAACATGAACTTTAGTTAAATAATTAGCTAAATTATATACATAGCATTAAAAGTTGAGCATCAAATATTACAAATAAGAAATCTTGAAAATCATGTTCTTACAATTTAAAAAAAAAATCTATGTTAAGTTTTTTCTTTCTTTTTTTTTCATTTAATTAAATCTTCTTTTGATTATTTAGGACAAGACTCAATATTTTAATTATGCTTTTGCACTATTGGGAATGATTTAGGTCATTATGGTATTAATAATGTTATATTTTAATTGACAATAGTCAATAGTGTTTGATCACGATATTGAAATGTATGATATCACTCTACAAACTAACTCCTAGTATATATACTATAAATGATATTGTCAAACTTGCGCGACCTAACTACAAAATTGTTGATCAGAAATATAAGTACACTTGGACTTTAAATTGTAGGACTATTGTCCAAACAATTGATAATGATGACACTCCACTAGCTCTAATTGAACAAGTTTACACATCATTCTCATAATTTTATCAAAGCTTGAAATCTTTTAAAGAAATTTGTAAAGTTAATTTTTACTATATCATTATAACAATATTGATTGTAACCATATATTTTAAATTAATTATCCTCATCATCTATTGACATACAACAATTGTAGCAATTGTTATTGACAAACTCCCAAAATAGTTTGTCTTAACAACGGATGGAAAAAAAATCAATGACGCCATTGTTGTTGATGAAAAGTAAGTTTCTCACTCTATTACTCTTAATAAATTAAATAAATTAGTAGCTAAAAACAAAAATAATATATATGCATTTCTTTAATTTAGAATTAGGCGTCTACAATACCTTTATTAAAAAAACTCATTATCGATAAATTAAATAAGAGAAATAATTTAATTAGTTATATTGTCTTTGTTACATCATAGACGTCACTTTAAAGGTAAATTGTATTTCTTTATTAAGATGATTTGAAATGTTTAAATTTTTACTACATTATCTAATATTATTCCTTAAACTAGGGATTTCTCTACCCATAAAAGAACTCATTCAACAATAATAGTAGAACCAAATGAACCCTGAACAGAACACCTAAATGACTGATATGTTTTTGTGTTAATAATAATATGTAAATATTAACTTGATCATTATCTTACATAGCTACATTTAAAACTCATTATTAAAAGTGTCAATGTAGCGCAATAACATCGCGACACACTTGACACATTAAAAATATGCCGAGACTACAACAATGATGCAATCAATTTGGCAAATCTAGAAAATGAAAAAATTTTCAAAATAGTCATCGTTGCTGCTTCCATTGTTCTTGTATGTAAAATACTTATTGTGCATTCATTAAATACATTAGAACTAATATAAATTTACAATTCATTTCATCTTCTAGACTCAACTTGCTTAGATCAAAGGGAAAATCAGTATCGACCTTAACAACAAAAACACTTGATATATAGGATGTAGCCACTGTTTAAAAAAGATTTATGCACAAAGTGATAAACAATTAAACTTCAAGATTAGTATCAATTCAATAAAAAAAATATTTTTAAAAACACACACATGCTCACACACAAAATCAATTAATACACTCATTCATGCTGGTTCCAAAAATATGAACTTGAAAATGAACATGTGTAAAATGGATGTGGAAATTGTTGATGAAATTGGACATGTATATTGCGACATCAGTACTCGGACTACCTGCAGAGTTATTGTTGTACTATCAAGTAAACAAGTTATGAAAATAGAACAAGAGGTACTACTCATGGACCTTCTACAACTATAATAAATATTAGGGAAAAGTGTCAAATTGGCCCCCTAAGTCGGGTGGATAGTGCAATTAGGCCCCCTAACTGAAAAAAGCTCCATTCAAACCCCCTAAACCGGCAAAAAAAACACAATTGAGTCCTAAATGACTTGTTTATCAGGTCAAATTCAATTAGAGGGCCAAATTGCACTATCCACCCAACTTAGGGGGTCAATTTGACATTTTTTCATTTTTTATTTTATTTTTCAAAACAAATATTTTATTTATTTCAGTTCAAAAAAATATTTTTATTTATTTAAAATATTATTTATTATAAATAAAAAATTAAAAAAATTAAAAAACAGCCACCGGCCGTTTAAAAATTTGGTCCTACTGACAAATTAATTTGTAGAATTCGTCCCCAAGTGTTGGCCATATGCATTTTCATCCCTAAGTTATAATTGATGTTGCACTTTTTTTCCGTTTATTAATAAAACATTAGGGACGAAATTTACAATTTTAGTATAACTCAGGGACGAAAAGTGAACATAACCAACACTCATGGATGAATTCTGTATTGACATTGCATCTTTCGTCCTTTTGTGCTCACTTCTCCTTAAGAGACGAAAAGTGTAATTTTCTATTTTTTGTTTTTTTTAATTATTTAAAATAATTATTTTTTAATTATTTAAAATAATTATTTTTAAATATTTAAAATAATTTTACAAATTTTTTTATAATATAAAAACAATTATTTAAATAATGTTTTTGAAACAAAAAAAACAACAAAAAACAAAAGTCGGGACTGCCGACTTTTGTTTTTTGTTTAAAAAAATATTTAAAAATTATTTATAGAATACAAATTAATTTGACAGTATGACCAAATGTGATACAAATTATAAAGTTTTGCACCTAATTCAGTCCAAGGAGTAGTAACTTGATAAACAAGTCATTTAGGACTCAATTGCACTTTTTTACCGGTTTAGGGGCTTGAATGGAGTTTTTTTTTTCAGTTAGGGGGCCTAATTGCACTATCCACCCGACTTAGGGGGCCAATTTGACACTTTTCCCTAAATATTAATATTTTATTCAATACTTTCACATGAAACATGTAGCGGGAAAATGACCACTGCAAAATATTAATAGGCGCTTACAAGATCAAGAATTCGTAATACAACTAATTAAGATACCAGTCATATACACAACAAAGCAAATCCACAGCTTCCTACACCATAATCTCATTGCATGACGTTGTCATCTATGCCACAACCCGTAACCCAATTGCAAATGATATACTATCAACAAAAAAGAAGATGACAAATAGTGAAGATGGAGACAATGACAATGCAACCCAAAAGAAAATTAAGAAGATTTAGAAAAATTTAAACCAAAATTAATATTTATTTAGACTATCGTGTTTAGACAGTATTTAGACTATCAATTTTACAAAGTTGCAAACATTTACCTTAGTGACAATTATAATGAATCTTCTATATTGTCTTTCATTCATATACTTTAAATTACCTATTTAAATAAACAAATTCAACATTCAATTATCTATATATGAACTTATCATACATAATCTTGCATTGATATATACTTTGAATTACTAATTTAAATATAAATATTGAGCATTAGTCTATTCACGCAATGCACGTATAAAACTCAGTGTTGCAAAAGATTTTAAATTTGTTATATTTTAAAAATTGAAATTTTAAAGTGAGGCACCTATCATGTAGTATGATGATATTTCAGTTACCATTTGAATCAAATGAGTGGTCATAAGTTTCAACCTCGATTATAAAAGCTTAAATTCTTTGAGTTAAAAATATTTGTAAAGTATAGAACAAGCTTGTCAAACATGAGAATTCACATTTCAGTACCCAAACAATTATTGAGGAAAACTTTTTTTAAGATTGACAATATAAAATGGCTGCGCTGTAGAAATCAAGGAAAGCTCATTCTTTCTTCCAACCATTAATAATATTATAATCAGGCCAAAGATTGACAATTCCAACATAAGCGCAAACTACTACTAAAAGCTGCAAATCGTCCATCACCTATTAATGTTGGCCTGTTGCTTTCATGCTGTCATTGTGTTTTCCAATACAATATATATATATATTTTTGAAAACTCCAATACAATATATTGTCTTTAGTATCATTCTTTAAGAAAAATAGTTGATTTATAATTTTATTTATTATTTTTTACCAGAATGATTAATTATGGCAAGTAAATAAAAGTTATTAAGGTTATATTATGTAGAAAAATTAAAAGAATAGATTAGATGCAATAATGTCACAATATAGTCAATTACTAAAAGTGAAAATTACTGTTTAGAAATTGAAATTTCAAGAAAAAAAATTACTTTAGTTATCAAATATGATAATTTGGTTGGCGGCATGTTAGTGTAGAAGTGGATTGTCTAAATGTTTGTAGCTCCTGACCTTCTGCTTTGTGCATAGATCAACGAATTTGCTAGCCCATTTCCTAATGAGGGCGGCAGATCCTCAGTCTAGTCCATCTGTATGATTTTCTTTTGTTCCATTTTGTATGTTGTTATGGCCAAATTTGCATTACATAATTATATTTGGAAGAATTCGCAAGATGACATGATATTTAATGTGTTTGAGCAGCATCCAGATTACATACTGCCATATGAACTTCTAGATTCAAATAGTAATATCTCCACCAACGAAAATTTAAGTGAGATCTCTATTGACATGAATGCGATTAGCAACAATATTGATTCTTCATTATGAGATGCTAGATCATGATTATGCTAATAGTTTCATTTGAAAATGTTAAATTTTAATATGTAAACAAACCTATTTAAATTTAAAACTATTTAATTATAAAGATGTATGTCCTTTTTAATCTTTTTTTCTTTTACATATCAAAAAATTAATTTTTTCAAACACTTTTAAGTATAATTAACTAATTTAATAGTTCTTCAGTTTTCAACTTCTAACTTATAACCTTTTAGCTAGGTTTGTCAAACATACCCATAATCTATAAATTCTCAACATCAACTAACAAAATCCTGTATGCCACTCCAATGACTTTCAAGTGTTTGGTAGAAAAAAAAAAAAAAAAAAAACAACAAAATACTTGAAAACTATAGGATTCAACCAATTAATGGGTCTATATTCTAGAGTGGCCATTTTTGACTACTCAACAACCGTCTTTGACAACATTACAAGAAGACATAAGGAATAAGCTGAACAACACGTACCATACTTGTAACAATTTGGTTCTACCAATCATGTCAGCACAAGTTTAGCTTACTGGTTTAATATATAGTATTTAAAAAAAGAGAGTAACGTTTGAAATTCGGCACGACAGTGTGTGGATTATGCTCAAAACAAACAAATTCCTTGTGCGATTATTATTTGTAAAACGAAATGACACACGAAGAAAGATTGCATCAAGTGGATCGAGAAGAAAAGAAATCTATACTCATTTGTTTGTTATAAATCTAGACGCTAATACTAATTCATTGATGGATTGATTTGATTTACAGGATATATTTGATACAACCAATGGAAGTAAGCGAACCATCTTATCTAGAAACAAGATTGGCTCAGCAGTTAAAACAATTGGAACTTGCACTATATTATTAAGAAAATTGATTTGTTTTTGAAGTTAGAAAAGACCTTTTATGTAGGTTTCAGTTCCACGGCTTATACCATTTGGGATTCCAATTTAATAACAAGGATAAAACCTTTCATGGCATACCTTGGATTAATCCTCTTTGCGGAAAAGGAGTGCGAGATACATTGAGGCCAAGAAAGCTTGAATGAGCTGGCTTTGTGTTGAATTCGATCTCGAATGCTGTGGAGACATGGTGAAGACAAGCTGGATGGTAAAGTGGAAGAGGTGATATTCTTGCAATTACTAAAATATTCTTGAATTTAACAGCACATAGATGGAAATTAATGCAAAGGATGGAAAAACTACATTGAGCTTAACTGTACTCATTATTTTATAAGTCTCCATTCCAAATTGAGGTGAGATTTTATTTCGCGGTATGCATATATAGTAGTAGATGATGAGATGTATATTATTAACTGCACGCTAGGAGGCCGGGCGAAGTAGGAATCAAGAAAAGATCGGTGTTTCTTCCTACAGCTACTCCGGGCTTCTCTTTCATGTCAAATGTATGAGCAGTAATTCCAGGAACGAAGTTCCAATCAAAGTGGTACAGCAAGTGTGCTAAAGGAGACACAGTATTGGCAAAACCAAACGTAAGTGCTGGACATATTCTCCTTCCTCCACCAAACGGCAAAAATTCGAAGTGATTCCCCGTGAAGTCAATTGAACTGTTTTCAAATCTCTCGGGTATAAAGCTCTCTGGATCCTCCCAGTATTTGGGATCCCTGCCATTCGCCCACACATTAATTAACACTCTAGCCTTCTGCGGTATTGTGTATCCGCACACAACAGTTTCTTCCGTGCACTCTCTGGGAATTAACAAGGGAGCCGGAGGATGACACCTCAAAGCTTCTTTGACCACTAACTTGAGGTATTGTAACTGTTCCACGTCATCTTCCTCCAGCTTTTCTTTCCCTCTGAAGATTTCTCTCACCTCCGCTTGTGCTTTGGCCAGCACCCTTGGATTTTTCATCATTTCTGACATTGCCCACACTACCGTAGTTGATGATGTCTCGGTTCCTGCTCCAAACATATCCTGCGGCATATGATCCAAAAAATTATTTAGTTAGATAAGAATGAATTGAAACAGTACACCCAAAAGGTATGTAGAACTAAGAACAACTCACACTCGTTCACATATCTAAATCTAAGGGATCAAAAATACTAATTTAAAAAAAAATATAATGACATTTTCGTACATAATTGGACATCAAAGTGCAAGTAACAATTTCATATAATGCACCTAAGTAGAAGTAAAATGTACACTGAGCATCAATATTGGTGACTCGGCGAAGTTAACTCTGCCAAACTCGACAGAGTTAATTCAGGCCAGTCGGCCTTGTTAATTTTTTTATTATATTTAAATTTATTTATTTATTTATTTATTTATTTATATAAATGAGAGAAGTAATATATATACACAATATATATAATATAATATTTTACATACACCACACACATGCACTAACTTTTTATTTTTATACGTCGTTGCGTAGGCTACGCCTAGGCACTAGGCAGTAGTCTACCGTCCGACTGGCGCCTACCGCAACCATGGAAAAACTTTATTATCAGGTGGACGAATATTACCATGGTAAATTACTCTTACTTTTAATTGATTTTACTTGCAAACTTGCACCAATTATTTACACTTGTAACACATTTTTCTTGCACAAAAGTTCAAGTTATTTTCAAAAATGTCACCGATTTTTTTAAAATTACATATGATTCGTTGAATCTCAACATGTGAATGGCTGTGAGTGGTTCTGATTTCTTTATTGGCAACCGTTCTCACTTGAGCATGCCCATATATATATATATATAGAGAGAGAGAGAGAGAGGTTGGATCAAGTGAGACGATCACCCTATTTATATGAGATCACATATCAATCATCCAATTAAATTTAATTAATGGTAGGCAAGCATTGAATTTAAAAATTCATTTATATTAAGATATATTTAATACACAGAGGGTGACATAGTAATTTTAGTTACTCCACCCTTATCAATTAATTCTATATTATATTAATTAAAATAGGAAAAGCTGAGGAATGAAGGATCACATACTATGATTGTGGCTTTGATGATGTCGTGGGTGATAGGCCGTTGAAGGGTACCGTTTTTCTCAAGTTTGATGAGGACATCAACTATATCTTCACCCCCTAACTCACCACTTCCCTGGTTGCCACTTTCTATGTTCTTTTCGTGCTCTTTTATGATGCTCTCAGTAATTGCATCTGTTTTACGGTGAACATTAAGGATCCTTTTCTTGTTCCCGCAGAGGCCGTGAAGAAGCTTCCAGGAGGGAAACACATCTGCAAACTCGAACCCTCCTAACAAGGCTGATATCTCATCCACTAGCTCAAGTAACTCCTCTCTCCCAATGAATACCTTACCTATTATTATTAATTATATATATGAGATTCACCGTACCAATTCAAAAGAGCACGTACTATAGAAATTTTAAATATAAAAATAAGAATTAAACAAAAACTTGCATATGTGAAACTGTCTAGAGATCTTTATTCGTGTGACGAATCGGGTCAAGATGAAAATGTACTATTTATATTAAAAAAATATAATCAGTATAACATTTTTATATTGACTCGAGCTGTCTCACGAATTAGATCCCTGCTGAAATGAATCTCACACCCAAACAATTAAGTTGCCAAGCACCCAGATATCTTACGTACGTACCCAATGTGGATCTGCATATAATGGAGCTAGTAAACAAGGAGATTCTCTCAGAGAAATTGAGTGGGCTCCCCAAAGATGAACGGACGTGAGTCAATAGACGATGGATCTCATCGCTCCTGATGGAGCTGAAGGAGCGGATAAGTTTGGCGTTGAGGACCTCGGTCACACATATTTTGCGCATTTGTCTCCAGTGATCTCCGTAAGGAGAGAGCACAATGTCGGAACGATTGTAGAAGAGTATTTTGGTGGCCAAGAGTTCTGGCCTGCTCGCAAAAGCCAGGTCGTGGGTTCTTAGGAACTCTTTCGCCATCTCACGCGACGACACGATTACTGTCGAAACTTCTCCAATTTGAATGTGAATGAGGCCTGAGGAGCCGCCGTACTTGTTGGCTAAATCTCTAAGGACGTGGTGGAGGGGGCGTGAGCCAGTCAAGTGGAGCAAATTCCCAATGATGGGCAGCTTCCACGGCCCTGGCGGCAGAGTTTTTGCCTTTTTCTTCCATTGCGTCTGGACTAAAATGAAGATTATTGAAAGAAACAATAAGGCAAACGAAATGAAGAAATTGATTGCGGCCTCCATTTTAGAGAATGAAAGAGCTGAGCAAGCCGGCTAGCTAGCTACCTTATATTGCCTCTTGAATTGTATTCTGTGCAAGCCCAAACCTAGCTGCCCGCACTTATATACTATGTTCATGCTGGAACAACTGTGTCGACCATACTATAAAATAATATACATTATTCAGTATTAAAATAATATACTTTTAGTATATTAAAAATGTACATTATTCGTATACTACTGAATTGCAATACTTTCAAAATTGTTAATTACATACCTTCACTATTCAATTTTTATCAATTTTAGTCACTCCAGCCAAATTGGCGGTCAAATTCTGCCGGAATCTCTTAACTACTCACTTAAGGTTTAATCTTAGGGGCAAAATAGTATTTTTCCAGTGTTTAAGAATTAACCAATCTCAATTCTCAGCCAAAAACTTCCACGTGTCGTCGGCATTGAAAATCGGACGGTTCCTATCCTTCGTCCCAAGCAACATCGTCGTGAGAACATAAATGGCGCCGTACTGGAGAGGTCGTAGCAGGGGATCAAAACCGGCTTCAACGTCAAGCTCCGGCCGGCCTTCTTGTCCGCAAATGCCTCTTTCATCGCCTTCTCTAACCGCGCAGCGGTGGAAACGGTTCCGTCGCTACTGCGGAAAACTCGCCTGAAAAAACCGCCGCTTTTGGAACCTTTGGAAGAAGAGTACAACTTCTTCCCATTCTCAGCAAAAAACCTCCACGTGTCATCGACATTGAAAATCGGACGGCTCCTATCCTTCGTCCCAGACAACATCGCCGTGAAAATCCCTTCGACGGCGGAGCCGGCAGCCACGTCAACGCCAGTTCCAAATATGTCAGCGCTTTCACCGACGGAATCCCTCACATTCCACCGCCGTCAATCATCAATATACAAATCTTCCCTCTCTGGTTTGACAAAAACTTGTGTGAGACTGTCTCACCGTGAGATGGGTCGGTTCGAGTCGGGTCAAGTCAAAATGAAAATTTAATACTTATACGCACAAATATCGTACTTATATACTCAAATGTAATATTAATCAAGAATAAAATTTTTGTTACTTATAAGGGTAAATGTAATACTTTCAAGGGAAAATGCAATACTTTTACATTTTGATTTAAAAGTATTACATTTTTCCTCAAAAGTATTATATTTTCCCTTATAAGGGGCACTTGTCAACATTACTTATTATGAAAAATATAATACTTTTACATACATCAAAAATTCAAAAGTATTACATTTGAGCATATAAGTATGATAGTTGCGTGTTGCTCCGACCCGACCCGACCCGTCTCACGAATAAGGATCCGTGAGACGGTCTCACACAAGTGTGACCCCTCTGGTTTTTTATTGCTTTCACATCATCATCCCCGTCAACCTCCGCAACCTCGTTTTTGTCTCCCTCCACCGCCGGCGCGATGGTCTTTGGAATCCAAAGCTTCTGATCATCGTAACCGAACAAAAACTTACTGGAGTCCCCTTTCGTGACCTTGGTCAAAAGAAGATGTTGATTTAAACACTGGAAAAACGCTCATTAACACCTAACTCACCTAAATTACTTAATAGTGACAAACGCCACCAATTAAGCCTAATTGATAGCCTAGATAGGCAACCTAGGCAAATTATTGTGTGGACCATGATCCACATAGCTGTGTGGACCATGAATATAAGGTACATTTTTATTATACTAAAACTACATTATTTTTGTACTGAAGATACATTATTTCATAGTATGTATAAAATAATGTATTTTCAGTACTTAAATAATGTACTTTATGTACAAAAATAATGTACTCTTAGTGTATTAAAAATGTACTTTTTATTTATGGTCTACACAGCTCTGTAGACCATGGTCCATTGAATAATGATTGTACAACCTAAACTTATAACAAACATCTCGGATTCACGGATCAATAGCATTAGGTTCTGTGAGTTCTTAACTAACACAATTAACATTTCTAGAACAGGCGAACATTCAATTTGTACCTATATTTTTCTAGATGATTCGTTAACACCTAATTACTACTGAAATAAAATTCTAGTCAAACGAGCAATAAATCATATAACAATGAATCACAAGAATAACTAATAAGTATACATCCAGATTAATTAAACTCATGAATTCAATAGAAATTAAACCACAAAAATATAAAATACTATAACAAATAAATAATTAAGTTTAAAGTCTCACAAATCCAATCATAGAGTTTTAACTTGGAGTTGGAAATCAAGAACTCTAACTATTCATAATAAGGAAATTGACAAAAAAAAAAAAAATTAAGAATTAGAGGAATTGGAATAAGAATTTAGAAAAGAAAACTGGTCGGGAGGATAACCCGAACGGTTCCGTTATGTCGTCTGCTTCTCCTCCCAGCCGTCTTTTTTTATTACTGCCGTTTCTTTTATTCTGTCGTCTGCCCTTTTCTTTTATTTTCTTTATAGCATAAATATTTGACCTGGCCCCACGCTTTCATCTGCCAATTTGGAGTCCAATATAATATTAGCTGAACTTATTTGTTTGAGCACTCAAACATTGACCGGATGATTGATTGGAAGAAATGAATTAAGTGAAAAAATAATTATAATTTAGTTAGAAAAGAAGTGATTTAAAGACTAAAATACCCTTATGTAATATTAGTGAAAGGCAAATATGTCATCGAGTTTGGATTGAACATGTGACCTTTCACTTGGAAGGGTCACAACTATGCCGCTTGACCACGAATTAAGGGTCAATAAAAAACAAATTTTTTAAAATCATATTACAACACTAATTCTACCACGAGAATGGAAAAATTAACATGATGAGTTTGGTTATCCAATATACATGCATTTAGTGGGGTCACTTAATTTCCGAAGTCCACAGTCCTGCATTTTACTAAATGTTATTGACAAGGCAGATCCAAAAATGAATTAAAAAAATGTTAATAATAAAATATCGAATATCGATAATATGGTTCAAATACAAAGTACATTATAAGTTACAATATAATGCTTATGATGAATTATAAGATAGTTAAGGCGGAATCAGAAATATAATTTAGTAGGGCGAAATTTTAAACCACTTTGAAATGCCACAAAAATATTATTTATGACAAAATATTCTATTTATATTATATTTATAAATATCTTTCTTTTAATTAGATTAACTTTAAGTTTTTTTCTTTTTAAACTAATTCAATTCTGATGAATTATAATATAAACTTGTAGATTACATTGACTAAATGATTCATAGAAAAATAGAATTTTAAATGTCATTTGTCATGACTAAATCAAAAAATAAAAAAGCTAAAATAAAGTTTCTTCTCTCTCGTGGAGGTTTGAAAAGGAAAATAAAGTAAAATGATATTGGTTCTGTTTGACAAAATTTATTTAGAAGCTTATAACTTATTTTAAATAATTAATAAGCTATAAGCCCTGTTTGGTGGTGTCTCCAAAATAAGTTAACTTTTTTTTTATCTTTATCTTTATTATTTTAAATAAATGACATATTTTATCCCTCTCAATTAATAATATGTAAGCATTTTATTATTATTTTTTAAAGATTATTATCTTATATATATATATATATATATATATAGAGGATAATAAACTAAGCTACTTTAATGTTTTTTAAAAAAAGAAATAAACAAAGCTACTTAAACATTTGTTAATTTGTATATACGTTATATTTTTATATATAAGTTAATAATATTATATTCCACCCCTGGTTATTGACAAGCTAACAAGATGACATAAGGCATAATAAGCTCAACATGTACCTTTGGAACAATTTTTAGGCTGTGGAAATCAAGAAAACCTCTTTCTTTCTTCCTAAGGATTAATAACATTATGTTGCCAACTTGCAAGTTAGTTTAGTTAATCACAAAGGTAAAATTTAGAAACAATGTCTCAGGATTGAATATCACTAGTGGTAGTGTAGAAGCGAATTTTCAAAGTGAGAGGGTTCCTTATGCGCAGTATTCAAATATCTAACTTTTGTGTTCAGCTGAGTTACCATGATTTATATATTTCCAATGTTTTATCGATTCGGGGCACGGGGCGTGCTTGAGATTGAGAATTCAACCTTTTTGAAAACAATGATTAGTATTATTATATTCCGGCCATTTCTGTTATCTCCAATGCATTCGTTGTACATCAATTCCAGTGCATTTCACATCAATATTATGCAATGTTGATGCTCTAGTTAAATTATGTTTAAATTTTAATTTAAATATTTTTGCTTATTTTAATAATCCTTTTTTAAAAATTATACTCATATTCTATTTAAATTTTAATTTACTTTGGCTATGTTTGGCAAACTTAGCTGAAGAGGTAGCTGAAAGCTGAAAAGTAGCTGAAAGCTGAAAAGCTATAAGCTAGGAGCTGAAACTGAAGAGTTGTTAAGCTAGCTGTTGATGCTTAAAAGTGTTTGGTAAAATTAGCTTTTTGATAAGGTGATAAATGTAAAAAGACTAAAAAGGGCATCTTCATACAGTTTAAATTGGTTTGTTTACATATTAAAATTTAATATTGAAAATAAAATTATTAGCAAATCATGATCTAGCATCTAATAATGAAGTAGCAATATTGTTGCTAATCTCCTTCATCTATATAGAGGTCAGTCTAACTTAAACTTTCGTTAATGGCGAATTGACAATATTACTACTTGAATCTTGAAGTTTATCGGCGGTATGTAATCTCAATAAATAGTGCATGCAGATTGAAGCCAAGGGTTCTTGATTTTGCATTGTCATTCTTTGGATCTCAAATTCTTAATTACGTGACAACGAGCTCCGGTCTGGAAATTTGTAGAAGCCACAGGTAAGAATTGCGTCTAATTCCTTAACATCTTTATTAGCCAATGTTTTTTTTTTNAGATAGTTAAGGCGGAATCAGAAATATAATTTAGTAGGGCGAAATTTTAAACCACTTTGAAATGCCACAAAAATATTATTTATGACAAAATATTCTATTTATATTATATTTATAAATATCTTTCTTTTAATTAGATTAACTTTAAGTTTTTTTCTTTTTAAACTAATTCAATTCTGATGAATTATAATATAAACTTGTAGATTACATTGACTAAATGATTCATAGAAAAATAGAATTTTAAATGTCATTTGTCATGACTAAATCAAAAAATAAAAAAGCTAAAATAAAGTTTCTTCTCTCTCGTGGAGGTTTGAAAAGGAAAATAAAGTAAAATGATATTGGTTCTGTTTGACAAAATTTATTTAGAAGCTTATAACTTATTTTAAATAATTAATAAGCTATAAGCCCTGTTTGGTGGTGTCTCCAAAATAAGTTAACTTTTTTTTTATCTTTATCTTTATTATTTTAAATAAATGACATATTTTATCCCTCTCAATTAATAATATGTAAGCATTTTATTATTATTTTTTAAAGATTATTATCTTATATATATATATATATATATATATAGAGGATAATAAACTAAGCTACTTTAATGTTTTTTAAAAAAAGAAATAAACAAAGCTACTTAAACATTTGTTAATTTGTATATACGTTATATTTTTATATATAAGTTAATAATATTATATTCCACCCCTGGTTATTGACAAGCTAACAAGATGACATAAGGCATAATAAGCTCAACATGTACCTTTGGAACAATTTTTAGGCTGTGGAAATCAAGAAAACCTCTTTCTTTCTTCCTAAGGATTAATAACATTATGTTGCCAACTTGCAAGTTAGTTTAGTTAATCACAAAGGTAAAATTTAGAAACAATGTCTCAGGATTGAATATCACTAGTGGTAGTGTAGAAGCGAATTTTCAAAGTGAGAGGGTTCCTTATGCGCAGTATTCAAATATCTAACTTTTGTGTTCAGCTGAGTTACCATGATTTATATATTTCCAATGTTTTATCGATTCGGGGCACGGGGCGTGCTTGAGATTGAGAATTCAACCTTTTTGAAAACAATGATTAGTATTATTATATTCCGGCCATTTCTGTTATCTCCAATGCATTCGTTGTACATCAATTCCAGTGCATTTCACATCAATATTATGCAATGTTGATGCTCTAGTTAAATTATGTTTAAATTTTAATTTAAATATTTTTGCTTATTTTAATAATCCTTTTTTAAAAATTATACTCATATTCTATTTAAATTTTAATTTACTTTGGCTATGTTTGGCAAACTTAGCTGAAGAGGTAGCTGAAAGCTGAAAAGTAGCTGAAAGCTGAAAAGCTATAAGCTAGGAGCTGAAACTGAAGAGTTGTTAAGCTAGCTGTTGATGCTTAAAAGTGTTTGGTAAAATTAGCTTTTTGATAAGGTGATAAATGTAAAAAGACTAAAAAGGGCATCTTCATACAGTTTAAATTGGTTTGTTTACATATTAAAATTTAATATTGAAAATAAAATTATTAGCAAATCATGATCTAGCATCTAATAATGAAGTAGCAATATTGTTGCTAATCTCCTTCATCTATATAGAGGTCAGTCTAACTTAAACTTTCGTTAATGGCGAATTGACAATATTACTACTTGAATCTTGAAGTTTATCGGCGGTATGTAATCTCAATAAATAGTGCATGCAGATTGAAGCCAAGGGTTCTTGATTTTGCATTGTCATTCTTTGGATCTCAAATTCTTAATTACGTGACAACGAGCTCCGGTCTGGAAATTTGTAGAAGCCACAGGTAAGAATTGCGTCTAATTCCTTAACATCTTTATTAGCCAATGTTTTTTTTTT